>NC_048596.1:14716025-14938525 GCF_003668045.3 Cricetulus griseus
GAAGTCCTGCCTATACCTCCTGCCTAGCTATTGGCCATTCAGTTCTTTATTACACCAATCACAGCACTAGTCTTCACAGTGTGCAAATACCCCACAACAGCTGGGCCCAAATATTCACCGTCAGATACCATCTGTATTTTGATCATCAGCTGGTGTCAATACCCAACAGGATTATGGTGACAAGTGTGTGTGTCACCCACTGATGAAAAGACAAACACCTTTGCTCTCCTTCTTTGCTGGCAGTGACGTGAAATTCAGCAGTAGACAAGCTAAAACAGTTGGGGAAAAGAGCCAAGGGGGTGGATGAAGTAGAACCAGATTAGGAACAAGCTCCCACAGCTGTGCTCATAAAGAGAATGCCATCCAGTAGTCAGAAAGACCTAAGGGTCTGAGCACAAGGCAAGGGGGGCCTGTGGAGTCTTCAGACATGACTCAGGGCAGGAAGTAAAGAAATAGGCAACCCTGTGAAGAGAAACAAGCCTGCACGTCAGATTCACCATCACTGCCGCATTGCACAGCTCCAGGGGGCACCACCAGCGTGGGATGTCACCACTCCCTCCTCACCAAGGACAGAGCAAATGAAATTCTTGGCAGGCCTCCTAACAAAGCTACAGTAGGAACTCAATAAACAGGAATCAATAAAGTTCCCAAGAGGCAGCTCTATGGGACTAAAGAAGAAAGAAACTAGTGTTTTCCAAGGCCTGAGCTCTGGCCCCAAATAGCTAATACCCTGAGATGGGAAATATAACTTAATGGCTGTAGTTAACATCTCCCAAGGAAACTAGTCTGTGTTAGTCAAGGAAGTCAACACACTTTAAATATCATGAGAATTGGGCTCAATCTGACTTAATGCAAATGAGTACACTGATCAGGTGAGATCTGCCTAGAACATCATACATAGGTCCTAAAGGATCATTCTAAGTATCAAGAACTCTACAGTCACATGAGTTGAGTTCATTCAACAGATGTGTACTAAATGCCCCGGCTCACTTCACAGCAAACAGAACAATGCTTTGGCTCTCAAGGAACATTCTAGCAGGAAGGCAGACATTAAGAGAATAGACAGACAGACACAGGGATTGTGCTTGACGTGCTGATAGGAGGAAGGGGTGGCGGGGTCGCATTTAAGAAGGCATGATTGGAGGAAGGCCTTCCTGCCAAGCAAAACTGAGGGACACAAAGGAGCCAAACAAGTAGGCATGCTGGGTAGTCTGTGGGTAAACGAACAGCAGAGGCCCTGATGGTAATACTTCATACACTGAGGGAATAAAGACAAGGCCAACGTGGTTGGAACAGAACCAGCAGAGGAAGGAGTTAATGGGCAGAGCTAGGGCAACTCAGTCCATGGAAAAAGTCAGATGGCTACCTTCACAATCCAACTGACTGACGTAGAATCACCTAGCTATACCAGGCTGGTGGTGGTGGTACATGCCTTTAGTTCCAGCGCTCAAGAGGCAGAGGCAGGCAGATCTCTGAATTCTCACAGCTAGGGCTGTTACACAGAGAAACCCTATCTCGAACCCCACCCCCCACATCACCTAGAAGATATGCCTCTGGGCTTCTCTATGAGAGTTTCTAGCTTCTTTCTAGTTTCCAGGGAGGTTTTACTGAAGGTGGGACAACCATTCCATCAGCTAGGGGTTTATACTTTATAAAGTGAGTGTGCGTGTGTCTGTGCATGCGTGCGTGCGTGTGCACGCTTGCATCCATTTCTCTCCACATCTGGAAAGTAAACAGTGTAGCCTGATACCTCACATTGCCTTCCCAGGAGCACCTTCAAACCATGAACCAGAAACAACCCGTCTTCCATAAGCTGTGTTTTGTCAGGTATCTATCTGGTCACAGCAGTGAGAAAGGCTAGCACACCATGACACAGACCAGCTTTTTACAATGGTATGGCAAGTCACTGGAAGGTTCTGAGCAGAACAGGGGTATGTTCTATGTGGCGTTTTAAGGGGTCATCCTGGCTGCTGTGTTGATAGTCCTGAGCAGCTGGTAAAAAAAGAGCATGGGGGCGTGGTGGGAGCAGTGAGACCAGAGAGAAAGACACTTGATATTCTAAGTGAGAGAGGGCGGGGCAGAGACAGGGTGGTGGCGAGGCAGTGCAGGCTTGGGGGTGCAACTCTTCTCAACTGTTCACAGAGCAGCCAGAGACTTGACTCTGCATCAGTACCTCCTCCCAAGCTTGCTCTCCTCACCATCCTCAGTCTCCATTATTTATTCATGTCTTTATGGGCTGGTAAGAGGGCTCTGCGGTGAAAGCCCTTGAGGCCAAGTCTAAGAACCTGGGTTTGGTCCCCAAGACCCACATGGTAGAAGAAAAGAACCAACACCCACAAGTTGTCCTCTGACCTCTACATTGTACACTATGGCACTTGCATGCCCACAAATATATATATATATATATATATATATATATAATATATATATATGCGCCCACAAATACACACAAACACACATATACACACACACATAAACACACATATATACACACACACACGTAAACACACATACACACACACACACACACAGAGAGAGAGAGAGAGAGAGAGAGAGAGAGAGAGAGAGATTTTTTTAATGTATTGTTTATTTGTCTTTTTGGTTTCTCCTGTGGGTATCACTAATATGATAATAAGAAACATTAAAAAGAAATTATTTCATTTTTAGTTCCCCAATGCCCCCATACCTCTTGACCCATGACTTCAGGGTCATCTCAAAACCACAAGTTAACTGCTGTTTTCACAGAAGCCCACCAGTTCCATGAATATAAGGGGGAGGGTTGAAGAGGCGACAGTCCTGTCCACATTCCACCCAACGACAGGTCAGGTGGAGACCCAGAGAGTTACCCGTGACAGAGCCTAACTAAAATGGGCCGGGTGGAGCTGGGTAGAGAGACCCACCCAAGACTTTGCAAGATACTACTAGCTTGTGTCTGGCCCAGAAAAACACCAGAAGAGAAGGAAGACCAAAGAGGCCATTTCAAAATTTTGCAGTTCTCACAAGTCAAGAGGTAGGTGACATCTAGACCCCTCACAGAGTGACAGGCACCGCAAAAGACAGTTTTACAAAGTGCAGTGACCACAGGATCATCACTGGGGATCACACTACTGACAAACTATGTCCAAAAGCCAGGCCAGGACATTTGGGGAGCAACCCTGTACCATTACTAGTCACCTGAACTCGACCTCGAGGCCAGACAGCCAGGTACATATCCTGAGCACCGAGAAACACCAAGCTTTCATCATGTCAAAGGGAATTAAAATGAGCAGCTAGAGGCAGCTAGAGGGTAGGAGACTGCTTCCGGGCTCCAGGGAACCAGTGGCAATGCTGGGGACAGGAAAACAGCCACACAAGAGACAACATCATAGGTTCCTGTTTAGAAACACTCATAAAGGGGAAGATGATCCCAGAGACAAAGGTCTCTGGAGTGTGGATCAGAAGACAGAACATTCCAGTTACAACTCACAGATCTCATTTCCAAACGCAAGAAAGAGGAAGCGATGGAGGTGGGTGCTACCCTGATGGAGGGGGATGGGAAAGTTTCACAGTAGCCATAATAGAGCCACAGGGAATTCGGAGCAGCCAAGGGCTCTGTTCCGCCTGGGTGGAGAGGCAGGTACAGTAGAGGAGGCTGACTCTGGGTGGGAGAAGGCACAGCGGTTTCCATAGAGACAATAGCCGTTTTAGAAAAGCATTGGTGGCCAGGGCAGTTAGAGTTGTCTTCCATCACCCATGACACCTTAGATGGGCAGGCTCTTGATAGAGACAAGTTTTGAGCCTTTCTGGGCTTTGGATCCTTTACCATCTCCCTTATTTATAACTCTACCTACAGTATAAACTGTATTAGGCAGCTTTTCCATTCCCCCTGGGTAGAAACACCCTTGCAATTCTCAACTCTGAGTGCATTGCCTAAATTCTCCCAAAGCACCTGTCTCTCTCCACCTAACCCTGAGGTCCTTCTCCTGCTAGGACCTCACCGCCCCCCGGCCCCCCCCCACCCCGCCCGCCCCATTCTCCCACAGCACCGAGCCCAGTGCTTCTCAACCTTCCTGATGCTGCGACCCTTCAGTACAGTTCCTTATGTGGTGGTGACCCCAACCATAACATTAATTTCGTCGCTACTTCATAACTGTAATTTTGCTACTGTTACAATTCATAAAGTAAATATCTGTGTTTTCCAGTGGTCTTATGTGAACCCTAAGGAAGGGCCCAAAGGGGTCGAGACCCACAGGCTGAGAACCACTGACACCCCCTCCCCTCCCCCTCCCCCCCCTCCCCCGTTCATTCTCTACACAGAACAGGAAAGAAGAAGAGGCCAACAATCACAGGACCCCAACTCCTCGCTCACTACTTGAATGCAAGCTTGCCCTACCACAGCCGGGCCCGGGATGCCTCGGATCTCAAGCCGAGTCACTCTTGACAGGAGACAGAAACGGACCCTTTTCTCACCCATTTCCCCCTCAACCAACAGATGCAGAGACCCAGAGGAAAAACCCTCAATTACAGGTCACACAACACATACAAAAAGCAACCTTGTCCTGGACTTTTCTAGCAAATACACAGATGCATGCTTACATGTGGCTTGCAGCTCTACTGCTATGATCTGAAATTACAATGAGAGCTACAGGGGCTTAACTTGCCAAAGGAGAAGTAACATGATTGAATTTCATTTAGGGAGTTAGCACCTAGCTATTTCTGTATTACTAAAAGCTAAAGTAAAAATAAAACAGCAAACTTCATGTTTTTTTTTTTTTAAGTGCTTATTTTACCTTACCGTCCCCACTAGAGCTAAGCACATTTTTTCCAATTGAATTTTCCCACCATAAAGTAACCAGAAAAAAATGTGATGCAGATCTTAAAATAGTGCTCCATAAACAATGTGTGTGTATATATATAGAAGCACTTGCTGTATATAGAAATCCCTGGCTCTAAATGATGACAGCCGCTGCTATTCTAGGACACAAAAGCCCCCCTTACCAAAAGCATCACTAGTTCCAAAAATCCCAAAGGCTGATGAGTCGGTGGCCATCCCAACCTCCTCATGGGCAGTGGCTCCACACAAGCTGCAGTGATAGAACCCAGTGAGGCCTGAGACGCACACACACACCACCTCTCGATAAGAACACGTACTTGTCAGAAATCTGAACCCTCTACTAACGGGGATGTGGTTTTCAGTGGGCAGCTTGCTCCTAGGCTTTCGCTGCTGAAGCAGCTCTGAGGTCAGGGCAGCAGCTGGTGAGCATGTCCTAAGGGACACACGCTCATGTTAACAAGCAGGGACTGAGCCTCACCGGCCAGGCACATTCTCTGGATTGAATCCCTACCACCTTCTGAGAAGACAGACAGAAAAAAACCAAAGAGAAATAGTAGAGAAGTCTTTCCCACAGTGGCCAAGCAGTTGTAGGTGTAGCACACCATGGACAACTTGAGGTGGAAGCACCTTGGACTCCTTGCCAGGGCCTTCCATCTCCACCTCCACCTCCACCACCTCCACCACCACCACCACCTCCACCACCACCATCCCCCTCCCCCACACTGCTGCCTTGATCAGCCTCTTCAATGGTCTCAAAACGGCACCCACTTTTCATGAGTACCGATTATCCTAACCCTGAGGCAGAGCATGAACCCCTCCTCCCCGCTCTTCAGTCTAGAACCTGACAGCCCTATAATTACTGGGCACATGGAAAATGCCACCCAATTTGAGGCATCTTGTCTGTGAATGTGTGGTGCTGGGACTGAACCGGCCTTGCTCATTGTCAAGCAAGCACTCTCCCCCATGAAACTCCACCCCCAGGCCTGAAGATCCCTCAAAATACGATGTTTAAAAGAACTGTTTGTAGATTTTTAAAAAATGTTTTTTCAAAATGTGTGGTTGAATTTTGCTTCTCCATGAACAGCTCTACATAGTCAGGTCATTAGTATTGTTAACAGCTGGTTAGCAAAGGTTACAATTCCATCAGCGGAGATTGGGGGGAGGCGGGTGCTGCTCCTGCAAGGGTGTCTGTCAGCACTGTCATAGGACAGTCCCTGAAATACAACAGAATTTCACATACCGCCTGGTACATGCACACGCATGCAGATACATGGTGTGTAACTTTACAAATTATAAATTTACTTAAATCTCTTGAGCATTTTTTGAGAGGAAGACATTTTGAGACAGAGTCATAACTAGCTCCACCTACCCTCAAACGTCCTGTGTTGCCAAGGATGATCCTGCACTCCTGACCCTCCCGTCTATACCTCCCAAGCCCTGGGATCACAGGTGTGTGCCACCATGTTATTGCTGTGTCTTACTCAAATAATTGCAATACATGCATCCAGATGTGCAAAGCTGCAAGAAAACTTTACTCAGTTGACGTGATGGTCCAGATTAGAAACAAGTATGCTGTCAAAGACACGAGTGCTTCTGGAGCTTCTGTTTATATGTATTCCTTACAGTCCTTCCATTTTGACTGACAGACTCGGTTTACATGGCTAACTATAGGCAGATGTCTAGCCCCTTAAGAAAACATGAAGGTTTTAGAGACAAGGTCTCTTGTAGCACAGGCTAGCCCTGAAATTTTTTTTATTTTTTATTTTTTGGTTTTTCGAGACAGGGTTTCTTTGTGTCGCTTTGGAGCCTTTCCTGGCACTCGCTCTGGAGTCCAGGCTGGCCTCGAACTCACAGAGATCCGCCTGCCTCTGCCTCCCAAGTGCTGGGATTAAAGGCATGCACCACCACCACCCAGCTTAGCCCTGAATTTGTTATATGAATGTCTTAGTTAGGTTTCTCTTGCTGTGAAGAGACACCATGACCACGGCAACTCTTATAAAGGAAAACATTTAACTGAGGTGGGCGGCTTACAGTTTCAGAGATTCAGCCCATTATCATCATGGCAGGGAGCATGGCAGCTGGGAGAATGGTGGCCTGCAGGCAGACATGGTGCTAGAGAATTCTACATCTTGATCCAAAGGCACAAGAAATGAACTGTCCCACCAGGCATGACTTGAGCATATATGAGACCTCAAAGGCTGCCTCCACAGTAATATACTTCCTCCAACAAGACCACACCTCCTAATAATGCCACTCCCTTCGGGGGCCATTTTCTTTCAAACCACCCCAATAACCATGGATGATCTCAAACTCTTAGTCTTCCCATCTCCATCTGTTAAGTGCTAGGATTTCTTGGTAACCTATCCAGCAAGAAAAGCTAGGAAATGAGTGCTCATATTGTCAAAGGATTTTCATATTTTTGAAGACAGTCTCATTTACCCCTAAGCTGGCAGGATGCCAGCAGGGTCCCTGTAGAACATGTTAGTTACAGGGATCCCTCCAAGTGCATTTTGTTTTTGCTTTTTCTGTCTTGAAATAGTGTCACATTGTGGCCCAGGTTGGACTCAAACTCATGCCAATCCTTCTCCTTGAGTCTCCCCAGAGCTATGACTACAGGTGTGTATACCACCATGTCTGGCTCCAAAAGAACTGTATTATTTTCTTTGATGAAATAAGCACTTGGCCTCTACTGGCAGTGACTTTTAACCTTTAGCTTTTAAGAAAAAAAAAGTTTATCAATAGGACATCTTTCAATCAAAAGAATCTATGCCATATGAACCTATTTTTGAGCTGGGGTTTCAATGTGTTGCCCAAGCTGGTCCCCTCAGGCTCTTGAGTATCTGGAATCTGTAGATGTACCTGTCTACAAGCAACTTGTGAAAACCCAAGAACAGGAAAAGATTAGACAACCCTGCTTCCCTAGCTGAAGTGCTATTAACCATGCTCAGACAGCTGCTTTTCAAGAGTAGCAGAGACCTGAGCCTTGATCCCGCCCCCAGTGTCTTCAGAGGCACTTCTGGGGCAGTATTAATTTTCTAAACAGCTTCTGCATAGCTTCCTCCAGTGAGACAAATCTAAGGGCCCCCAGCAAATCATCCAAACGCTAGTTTAGGTGCTGCTGTGGAGATTTGCAGACCCAGTAAGTCAAAGACCCTACTGCACTGATTTTCTGGATGGGCCTGGCTCACTCAGATGGAAGTTCTTAGAAGCCCGAAGTCGGCCTTCTGAAAGAGAGGGACACTCCACCTGAAGACAGCTTCAGATGGTGACTGGGGTTCCAGCCTGAAGGGACCCTCTCTTCTGACGTCTAGTCCTGTTCATTTTGAACTCTTAGATGGCCCCAGGAAACAAACCAGTTTGAGTGCACGTGCTTCTCTTTTCATTTTGTGTGCCTTTCAAATCCTGTGTCTCCATGCCGTCACTTCCCCATCCCTTCATATCCGCCTTCTGCCCTTGCAAACCCCCTCCAAAAATAAAAATAAAATTTAGAAGGAAAAAAAAAAAGAGTAGAAAAAAAATCTCATCATGGAAGCTATGGCGTGACCCAGTGAGTCATGCGGTAAACCCTTTTGTCCATATGTCTTTACTTGCAAGTGTCCATCGCAGAGAGTCATTGGTTCAAGGCCTCTGATTTCTGGTACACTATTGCTGCTGGGCCCCACTGGAACTTGGTTATCCCAATGTTGCCCTGCGTTGTGAAAATCCTGGAGCTTTGGGTCTGCAGGACGGGGTCCTTCAGGTGCTCCGGCAGATCACAGATGGGGTGGATGTTGGAGTGGGCCAACACATCACCCTGGTTCTGGGCCTTGTAGTTACAGAGTTTGTCAATTTTCCAGCTCCCCCTTGTCCTCACCACCAGGGTGTGCTCTCCTTGCAGTGATGAGCAAGGGCGGGGCCAGTTCTCCTGCTTCCATGTCCTCAGGGTCAGTTAGTTATCCCACACCTCCACCTTCAGGGTCAGCGCTACTGTGCTCCAGCCTGGTGTAGAGGCCATTCTCCCCAGTGTTGCATCTGATGAGGGGCAGGTCCAGCTCTCCCACCCGCCTCAGGGATTGATGGGAGGGGGCGGGGAGGCATTTCTCCCACACCCATGTTGCCACATAACCGATGAGTAATGGGGACAGCTCTCCCATGCTCAGAACTTTGGGACTGGCTCACCCACACCTCTGTGATGGGGTTGGCTCTATTGTGCTGCCCAGGCGAGGGGGGCACATGAATCTCTTGCTGGTTCCGTTTCTCTGGCTTAACCATGACTGACAGATTCGGGATGTGCACCAAACACAGAGATGCATGAAGCAGATGGCAAAGGTAAAACCAGACTTAGCCTAAGTACTCATGTCCAAAGCCAAGACAATGGACAACAGATCACCTGTGCAGACAAGTGAACCTGTGAGGGCCATGTGAGACAGATCGCTCAGTGAACTTCTCAGTGGAAACAGTTAACAGAGCTAGAAAAGACAGAGAGAGGAAAAAAACAAAAACAAAAACTTCCAAAACAAAAGGTTAAACTAGACTACATTGTAGCTGCGCTCCAAAGACAAGCAGCCAAGTCACTCAAGTCGCTCGCTACTATCCCATTATTTCCAACCGGTAGCCTCCCCTCTGAGTTAAGCTCCAACCATGAGCCACAGATGGGCTCACAGCAGCTCGGTCTCTGTCTTGCTTGTTCTTCAGTCTTGTGACCACAGGCTATAGCCGGAACCCTAAGTGAAGTAATTAATAGAAAATTCCAGTCATTGTGTGACTTGCTTGATGCCCATCCAAATGATTTGTGAGAAGGTCTCACGAACCACTAGGACAGAGACTGAAGAGTTTTTCCATTATTTCCCCTTCTCTGAGTATTTAAAGACTCGGATTTTCCCATCTTTTGAGGAAACATGTTCTTATAAATAGTGAGGCATGCAGGGCATCTCACTTCATCTTTTTTGGTGGTCCATAGCACGCACTGGAATGTTTTCCTAGTAAATGATCAGCAATGGAAAATATGGCTAAGACAAAAGATGACTCTTAGGCTGGGATGATGGGAACCTTCTCATCTTTCCCAAGAGACAGGTGGTTCTTCTATAGAACTAAGGGGCTCGTTTTAAAGTCAAGGGGTCTATTTCTGTCTTTCCTGTAGACTCAGAGCTCTGGTCAAGATGATGGATGCAGGCCGGGTACACTAGTCAGGTAAGAGTCTGACAGACCAGTGATAGGCCAGCACAGCTGAGAGTTAATTTTCACGAACTCTTAATACTGCCTTGAGTTTTCATTTGCAGGCTAAAAAGTCATTTAGATGTTTGTGAGCTACACATTTTTATATCAGCTAGCTTTACCTTTTGGGTGATTTCTACAGTAAAAGACAGACATGTGCTTACATCTTCATTTATAAGAATGGATTCAGCTGTGGTATTTCACAGTGGACCAAATGATCTAAGCACAGACACTATGCTCACAAATACTGTACCCCAGGGCTGAGATTGTGGCTAAGTGGTAAGTGTATTTCCCTCATATACATGAGGTCCTAGGTTCAATCCCCTGGGGACCATAAACAAAACCAAAAGGACACTTACATCAAATAATACCACACATGTGTCTAACAGTGGAAATTTGGGAAAGGAAGTCTATTTCTTTTTAAATTGGCTTAAAAGGAAGGGTCACCCCCAGCTTAGTGGTATGGCACTTGCCTGCACATGCAAGACACTGGATTTGATCCCTGGAACAGGAAAACAAAACAAAACCAAAAAGCCACCGCCAACAAAAAACCCTGATCAAAGGAGAAATAAGTATGAATTTTATCGGGCTGGGGAAATGGCTCAGTGGGTAAGAGCACTGTCACCCAAGCATGATGACCTGGCTTTGGAAGCCCAGAACCCATGTAAAGATCCAGGAGTGATTGTGTTTGCCTATAACCCCAGCATTTCCAAGAAGTCTTTTTCCAGTTGAATGCAGTTTGCAACAAGGTTGAAAATGCTACTGAATTATTACACAGTTAAGGTGCGATTTATTACAATTGTATCATACAAAGGAAAAGAGCTATCAACATTTTTTAAAAAGTCACTGAATACTGAATTTGAAAGGAAAACTCATCAAGTTCAAATTCTTATCCAGTGTAGTCAGTTCTTCTGAAAACTGAAAACCATGGAGCATAAAGACACTTCAAGGTTTTACTCATTGTTGTGATTAAAATAATCCTGGCATTTTACTTGTCTGCTTCCTGTCCCCAGAAACCTCAAACACATCATTGTAGTCTTAGGACTTTTAAAACACGTTTTCAATCACAACCATCCCTCCCGCCACTCTACTGCCTGTTTTCCCTCCTGTATCTCTTAAAACGCATCTAAAATCATGTCTGGGGTCTGAAGTGTCCCCTAAAAGGCTGTGTGAGGAAGGTGTGGCCCCTGATGCTCAATATGCAGAGATAGGCTTTGGGGAAGTGGCTGGATCTTAAACATTCTGATCTCACTGATGGACCAATCCACTGGTGTGTTCATAATTTTGGGTGGGACAAGACTGTACAAGACAAATGAACAGATCTGCTGTGAGATTGTGTCTCCTAGAAATGCCACAGAGGCTACACCCATGAAGTCTCAGTAACATGCGTGACTAACCATGACCTGAACTTGGATACCACCAATAGATATGCTAACACGGAAGGGTGAAAGGTCACAAGGCCTCAAACCTTGACAAAGAACTACAGGCAACAACTAAGGAATTCTAAGAGTGGGAGAAAGAGTCTTCCCCAGGGAAGAGCACACCATTGGTTACCCAATACCCAACTGTCAGTCCTGAAAATACATACAAATAAGCAACACTATGCAGACTGAACAGGCTGTACTCAATATGCACATACTTCAGAGCTCGCACACAGGTGACAACAGTTAAAGAAAAAAAGGCTATGGATTTGAAGGAGAAACGGTAAGGAGGAATTATACATCATATATTATGCTCAAAATTATATTTAAAAAAAATCATGTATGTGTTCATCAGTAGAAGTCTGGCCTAAAAGATTTATGTAGTGGGAGAACTTTAACTCTTAAAAAGCAAAACAATAAACAATAAGTGGCTATGGAAGTTCTCTACATGCAATAAGAAAAATCTATATTATTCAGAGAACGATCCCATCTGTATTAGCTGTACATCCTTAGAAAAACTATAGAAAGAACAACGACACTTGGATTTAAATTGACAAGTTGTACCCTTCAGGGAGATTCTGATAAGGTGTACATTTGTGATTCCCATAAGAACGACATGGAGACTTGCAATTCTCTACACTGTTGTATGCAATCATAAATGATAAAGTACTTATCTTAACTAGGAATCACTGCAAACCGAATCCCCTGTCAGTCATGTGAAGACTATTTGAGATAGGTAGTCTAGAGTGGTCTCTGACTTGCTGGGTAGCCTTGAACCCTTGATCCACCTGCCTCCACTTCCTAAGTTCTGAGATTACAGATGTAGGCTGCCATGCCTGGCTAGTCAGGTAAAGCCCCATAAGGAATCTCTTTAGTGCTCTCAGCTCCACCTTCTCCCTGGCTAAGGTGTCCAGTTACACACTGCGTGTGCTGCACACACTGCACACACTGCACACATTGCATACACTGTATACACTGCACACTATACACTGCACACAGTACACACATTGCACACACTGTATACACTGCACACACTGTATACACTGCACACAGTACACATACTTCATACACTGTATGCACTGCACACTGCACACACTGCATACATTGTGCACACTGCGCACACTGAGCACACTACGCACTGTACACACTGCACACACTGTACACACTGTGCACACTGTACACACATTGCATACGCTGCACACACTGCACACAGTATACACTGCACACTGTATACACCATACACTGTATACACTGCACACCCTGCACACACTGTATACACTGCACACCCTGCACACACTGTATACACTGTATACACTGCACAAACTGCACACATTGCATACACTGTATACACTGCACACGCTGCACACATTGCATGCACTGTATACACTGTATACACTGCACACGCTATACACTCTGCACACACTGCACACGCTGGATATGCTGTACATGCTGCACACACTGAACACACTGGACACACTGCACAAGCTGTATACACTGTATATACTGTATACACTGCACATACTGCGCACACTGCACTTGGACATGGACTTGCTCTGCACTCAAACCCCACAAGTAGACATCAACTCAGTTGTGACAGACACCTCAGAGTGCCTCCCATTTCCTGCCTTAGGATTTCTCTTGAAACTGCATTTGAGCCCAGAAATAAGGCAGAACTAACGTCCATGGGAGGAACATTCCCCTCCAGCACCCAAGCAGCACACCTGCTGCCTGGAACTATGACACCATTGTCTCTGGGGTCTACCCCCACTGTCGTTTTGCTTCCCAGCTCTCTGGGATTGTTTCACCGCAAGAGCTCTGCATATGCCCTTCTGTCAGGCTGATGTTCAAGCTGATTTCAAGCCGAGTTAGGAGTTTTTCTTCTTGGCTTATCGTATGTCACGCTCTTCTCCTTGGATGATTCCAATACCAGAGGCCTTGGACACACCCACGTTCTCATAAATGATGGGTCCTGCTCCTTTATGTCACATACCACATGAGATGGCTCGATGGCAGGTCCACTTTTGGATATCATTCCTATTCCAACACGACCAGCAATACCTATACATTTGGGGTGGCTGCAGACAGGGACAGACCCCATTCAGCCCATACGAGGTGCGTCCCAGCTTAATTTGCCTTATAGCTGGATCCTCAGAATGCCTGGAATCCCTGCTGCAGCAGCACACAGGAGAAAGAAGGAAACTCAGGGTGGGAAGAACAGTGGTAGCTAACTGTTAGAGCGTGTAGGCTTTCGGGTTCTGTAAAGACACGATCGTATAAACACATCTGACAGAGCACTTCCCCAGGCCCTAGAGTGGCTCAAGCCACTAAGTGTCACATGAGCTCCATTTAGTCCCTACTTAATATGCCTGTGATTATGAACTAATCAAAGAGCTGCAGGGAAAGGTAGACATAGCACAGGCTGAACCCTTGAGATCTACACATCTATCTGCAATCCAATCTTCCAAATTTCAGGCACAAAAACACTCCATCTACAAACGTGGTGTAGTGACACATGCTTATAGTTCTGTCACTCAGGAGGTGAAGGCAGGGGGACCAGGAGTTCAAGGTTACATATTAAGTTCAAGGCCAACCGGGGATACATGAACCCCACCCTCAATCCATCCAGCCAGACATGGTGGCTCATGCCTATAATCAAAGCACTTGGGGTGCCAGTCTAGGCTACCTAGTAAAGCCCTATCAAAAAAAGAAAATGAATAGTTTTTTTAAAGTCTTTATGGTCAGTCATCTTCAATTGCCCCATGGGAATCCTAAACCCAACATGTTTAAAACTGAATCTATCATCTTTACCACATCCAGTCCTCTCTTTTAGTCCATCACGCTGAGCCATGTGTGAGTTGGGGCTGCTCAGTTTAATTCCAGCCTTCCTTTTTCGTGTCCTCTTCCTGGTCTTGTCCTGCTGTGACCTACTGCCCCAAACACTGCACAATGTTCCCAATCTAAGGTAACTGGTACATCTGACTTCACAGTCCCCTTTCTGAGAACCAGCCTGCTCTGGTTCGGAGCCTCCACACCCTCCTCTCCCAAGCTGCCACACTTCAGATCATCTCCTCAAGGCCGCCTCTCCACTGCCACAGGAATCATTCTGAAATGAAGAACGAATGCTACCCCTCTGCTAATCTACCGTAGCTGCCCACTCCAGTATGATCCCAACACCTCACAGGACCTACAGCACCTGTCACGACAGGAGGCTTCTCTAGCCACACGTCCTAGAATCTTCTCATTCCACCCAAAGGCAAACTTCTTGCAACTCCTGAGACTAGAAACGCAAGTCCCTTTGTGGCAAACATGGGCCTCCTCTTGGCTCCTTTACATCTCAGCCTTCCCCAAAGACACAGTTTATAAATGTTGTCCTCCTGGGTGGCTCCCTAACCCCACCCACACCGCCGGTAGGTCGTAGCAGCTTTCTTTCCACAGCGGTTTCTTACCCTGCATGGTTACCTCTCTCTTCTGGAGGACTCTCTCACAAGCTTCTGAGATGCTTATGGACGGGGTTTGACTTCATGGCTCAAGCCTGGGAGACTAGCACAGTGCCTGGTCCAATCAATGTCAAGAAATGGAAGGTGCCATCAAGCTTCAAAGGAAAGGTGGTATTCACTTTTGTAAGACCTTGTCATAAGACTTTCTCTTCCTGGAGCACAATGTTATAAATGAGGCCAGTGAGTGACTCTCAATTGACTGTAATTTTAGCAACCGTTTCCCAGAAGACTGGCCAATTGTTGCCTAATCTAAGGTCTTATACATAAACAGACATTCATTTCCTAATTTAATTGTACTGGTTTTTATCATTTTAACTCCTACTGGCACCAAACTCTAGACAAGTTACAATAGCATTTGTCCCAGGATGGAGGCAGTTTGGGAAACAAGTAGAAATCAAACCATAGGCTCCTTCCTGTTGAGGTTGGGAATATCTTCAAAGAATTTCATTGTCTTGGAAATACACAACATGAATTTGGGCTGGACTTCAAGACTCTACTATTGAAATAAGACTGGCTGTCAAGCAAAAACCAAAAAAAAAAAAAAAAAAAAAAAAAAAGTGCATTTACTTCACCAGACGAATGGGAAGCAACCAGTGAATGGTCAAAAGAACTTGGCATTCCTTTGCTTTTATAAAGATCCTTCAAAAACCCTCTGCCTTCCTCAAAACCACCTGCCAAAAGCCTTAGAGAAGTAGACACCAGGACATCATCCTGGTTCCTGGGCTACCATCCAGAAGATCAAGGATGTCATTCGTCACTGATCCCACACCAAAAAAGTCACAGTTTTTAGAGTTCAAATATGTGTGACAGGCCCCCAGAGAACACCATCCTATGATGACAAGCTGAAACTCTAAAATTAGACAGCGCTGGGTGTGGATCCAAACTGAGCAACTGAGAGCAAGTCATTTAACCCTCCCACGACCTCTCCCTTCAGTCATCTGTGCCATGGAGACAGATCCCACAGTGACTCTGGGAACAGTGAGGATCTGACATGGTGCCTGGCACACAGGAAGAGATAGTTATTGGTTTCTGACACACTTTCGGGGTCTGAAAGCTAAACGTTACCTCAAGTGTAGGATGCCTTCCCAGTACCTATAGAAACAAGACACTGGCTTGGGCTATTCAGCCACAAGTAGCTTCTTTAGAAATCTAAAGGATAAGCTTCAACCCAAAGCCATCATTCAGACCACCCGAGCATTTGCTCAGCCCAAGGAAAGTGTTTTTGAGGCTGTCTCGGCTAGTGACTCGTTCACTGTTTCTCAGAACCACTGTTTCTCTGCAGCTAGGTGGATCCCATGAATTGTGGAGGATGTCTTCTCCAGATTCTCACCCCCAGAAGCAGTTGTTCCGCTTCTGGATGAGGCAGTGGGGAGGACGCGCGTATGGACACTGCCTTTGACATGTTTCCTCCATAAAGAAACAGAAGACTAAATCCTAGGACAGTGAGGAAGTGCTTTACATCTCCTAATAATCGCACCTGTGTGCAAGGTACATCCCAGAACTGCTGCACGCTGGCTTTTGTGTCTTTGTTACATAACCTGAAATACACAGGACAGACAAGGAAGTTGGCACAGAGCAGAGCAGACTCAAAGACCAAGGAATCTGAAAAGGACAAGGATCTACGAGGGGTCAGTTACACACACTGACTACACCAACCCCAACATTTGCAGAGATGTCGCTTGAGGTGACTATGGTCCCAAGTGCCTGTCACAGACTCACTCTACCGCTATTTCTATTGAGCACTATCTGCCAAGCCCTGCATAAGGACCAAACACAAAGAGAGGAGAAACAAGACCCAGCCCTGCTGCTAAAGAGCTGCAATGTCTAGTGAAGAGCTAGGCAAGAAGAGCGGGTCACGGGAGACTCCCAACGGCTTCTGTGTGACAAGAAGAGCGGGTCACGGGAGACTCCCAACGGCTTCTGTGTGACAAGAAGAGCGGGTCACGGGAGACTCCCAACGGCTTCTGTGTGACAAGGAGCAGACTAACACATACTCCACCCCCCTAACCACAGCCCGGCTGGGAGCCACAGCCACACACAGGCACCCAGTCACTGGTGGACTACCACGTAAGCCCCCGCCTCGAGGAAGCGGAGCATTGCCTCAGTCATCCCCACCTCCTTACTACATCTGTACCTGATGCTGCTGCCGTGGAATGTTAGACACACAAGAGGAAGAACTTGTCTCTACTACACCCTCCACAAAGATTCAGTGAAAGAACTAAAGAACACAAATACGATGAACGAGGGATAAAAGAACCAAGAAAACTGAAGAAAAATCTACGAAGACTTATGTACTTGCCTTGCCCACCTGTATATAATGCTAGCACTTGGGAGATGGAGGCAGAAGGACCAGTTAAGACTATCCTAGGATAGATATATGAAGTCCTATTCCCTTATCCCCACAGAAAAAATTGGGGCTGGAGAGATGGCTCAGTGCTGAGAAGCACTGGCTGCTCTTCTGGAGGTCCTGTGTTCAATTCCTAGAACCCACAAAGTGGCTAACAACTGTCCATAACTGTACTTCAGTAGTACATGGTAGGATATCGGATCCTACCATGGGATCCGATATCATTTTCTGGTATATAGACAAAACAGGTGATGTCTGGTATATGACATCACCTAGCAGTCGGATGTTCCAGGAGAAGCCAGTTCCAACACCTCCCGGTAGCTAGTTCATGAGAGAGGGTCACTTCTGGTGGCACAGGAAGAGGACCTTAAAAAATTTTTGTCTGGTATACAGATAGACAAAAATGAATATATTAAACGAATATTTTTAAAAAATTAAATCACACACCTAAATGCCATCTACTTAAGGAAACATGTTTATTTTACTGGTTTCATTTTTTAATATTTTCATAATCAAAGGCTTTTAAGTTTGCCACATAACTGGAGATTTGCTTCATCCCACTGTACTACTGAAGTATATAATATCATTTTCCATGTTTCCATACTTGGGCTGGCTTGGCTGTTTACTAAGGGTTGGAGAGAGAAGCCCCTACAGTGGTGTGCTGGACAATGCTTACCCATCAGGCTTTCAGGAAAAGCCTTGGTTTGTAGCACAGGACAACTGCCATGATGCAAATGTTCCTACCATGCCTAAATCCTAGCTATGACATCACCTAGCAGTCGGGATGTTCCAGGAGAAGCCAGTTCCAACACCTCCCGGTAGCTAGTTCATGAGAGAGGGTCACTTCTGGTGGCACAGGAAGAGGACCTTAAAGACTTCCAATTTGGCCTCTGTCAAGTCTTCTCATGCTAGGGGGCAACACTTTCTAGGTTGAAATGACCTCGGACACGCATGTGCCCCACACAGTTACTCTTAGAAGCTGCTGCATTTTCTCACCTTTTGCTAGAGAACATTTTGTTAAGCGGATCCCATTTTGAACCCATGAATTAGAGCAGCATTCTTCTGGGGTAAGAGACATCCCATTAGAGAAGGGATGTCACCACCAATGATGCCTAGATGATTAACAACGATGAGTCAACTCCCTGCAGGACCCTGTGCCCAGCAGTGGGAGCCCAGAGAAGCAGCAGAGATGAAGGGTGATGATGGGCGGAGTAAGACTCTCCCCTGCAGGTCTCACCCATCATCCAAGCCCAGTGGAACCCAGACTTGGCAAGACCACTTCTGTGCCTCCCCCTTCACACTCAGTCTGCCACTGTCTGCAAGTCTAATCCCATCTCTTCACCACCAAGAAGGCCAGCACTGTGAGCTCCATTCCTGGCCTTCCCACCAGCCTGCAGCTTCCCCAGACAGGCCTGATGAAGACAGGAGCCAAGGCCTCTAGAGCTCTGCTCTCTTTCAGTATTCTATGAATTCCAGCAGCACTGGTCTCCCTGAATCCTCAACTCTGCCCACTTTGTGACATCTCAGCTGCCTCTCCAGACTCGAGCAGTAGGTTGGTGGCTCTCGGAGAACACCTTCTCCCAAGATGGCCTCTCCCACACTGCTGTCTCCTGTGCTGTCTATGAAGACTTGCTCCATGGGGACAGGGGTTCCCATCACTGTGCTGGCTCTCCTTCTGCATGTCTAGAAAAGCTCTCACGACATGGAAGACACTCATCAGATATGTGTTGGATGGATTAATAAACCTAATGTTCAAAGAAAGAACTCAAATGAAAATCCTCATGGGGGAAGTAAGCAGAATGTCCAGAACGATGCCCCAATGTTCAAGAGATGGCTTTCAATGAGAAAATGCATTCTTCCTTCCCTTCCTGCCTGCCTTCCTGCCTGCCTTCCATTCCTTACTTATTGAGACAGAACCTCACGCAGCCCAGGCTAGCCCTGTATAAACAAAGATGAACTCCTGATACTCTTGCCCCTACCCCTCAAGTGGTGGGAAGATAGGCACGCACCACTGATGCCCAGCTTACAAAATGCTTTTTCACTGAGTTTTAAAAACGTTTCCATTATCAGCCAACACAAAACCTTATAATGACTTGTTTTGAGATGGGGTCTTACTATGTTGTACAGACGGGCTTCAACTTTCTAGGTCCAAAGCGATTTTCCTGCTTCAGCCTTCCTAGTAATTGCGCCTGTGAGCACAGCGCCTGTGAGCACAGCGCCTGTGAGCACAGTGCCTGTGAGCACGGCGCCTGTGAGCACAGTGCCTGTGAGCACAGCGCCTGTGAGCACAGCGCCAGGCCAGCTCCCTTTGGATAACTTTAGTGGCTGCACAGTAGTCTAAGAGTATCACAGGCGGATGAGAGTCTAGGCTGCTTCTCTGCTGAGAGCTTCCAGGACTTACATTGGGCCTGAGCTACTGTCATCTCTGTGAACAGGAACCATCTCCAGAGTTTGCTCTAGTTCTGCTAGCACGTCACTGCTCTCTGCAAGGAGCTCTCCTCAACATAGGCTTCTCCGTGGTCCTGCCAACTGAAAGCACTGGTAAAGACCTCCAGGACTGCTCATTTGCCACAATGACTCATCCCTGCCCTCAGTTCACTTGGTATCTTCTAACGCCAACCCTGACTCCATCATACTCTCAGAGTCGTTTTCTCCTTACTGGCCACTCTACCCTGGTCCCCTCTGCTGGTTCCTCTCATGCCCCTGACTTCTAGAAAGCAGAGTTCTCTTCGTCCCCTGCCCCCCATTCTCTACTACACTTACTCTCTCGGGTGTCATCTCTCTGCTCACGACCCATCTCTGTTTATGCCACCATCCAGATTGCTCTCCCAAGTTCATATTTAAATAGCCATCTGCCTGCCTAACAACATCTCTACCGGGCTTTTTACCATGCGTAGTAAACTTTATTTTTTTGTGAAATCTGTCTCTCCTCCTAGAGATGGAGGCAGATGCACCCATATTCACCCACCTACATCTCATCTTAAACTTTTCTCTTTCTCAATCCAAAAAAAGCCTTTTTTCCCTCTCCACCCCCAACATTGCTTCTTGATCCAAGTCAACACTCTTTCCCCTGCGTCACAACAGCTGAGCTTACAAAACTGACCCCTGCCTTACTTTTGCTCTCTACAATGAATTCTCTAGAGGACAATGGAAGAAACCCTTTCTAGAGCTAACTAGGTTTGCCACTTTGCTTTTCAAAAGCCCTCAGTGGTTATACAGGGCTCCTCATAATACCTGAACTCCAAGCAATGCCTGGGGAGGATTTGGAAATGGTTCCATGTCAAAGACCATTTATTTAGCACACTAAGGTCATCAGATAGATCCTAGGTACTGCAAAAACAAAGCACATGTGTGCACACCATCACCACCACCACCAGTAAGAGCTCACCTTGCTGTGGGGTTTAGCCCAGTAAGACAAACCCTGGCTTAGTGGCCCAGTGCTAAATGTTAACATTGCTCATGCCTTGGTGTGTTAAACAAAGCTGGGACCGTAAATGAATAAAAAGCAGTGGTTTTTCTAAACACCCAAAGTAACAGCCTTCATTATGGCATTTTGATACATTTGAGAAAACATGAGACCGAGTTTTTGGGAGGCCTTGACTCAAAAGAAAAGGCAAAGCGTGACGGGAAAGACACCAGAAACCTTCATCCTTGGAGTATGCACAAACACACAGGCATGCATACACTCAGACGGGCAGGCAGGCAGGCAGACAGACAGACAGACAGACACACGCGCACACACACACACACACACACACACACACACACACACCTTTAATATTTCTCTTGGCTCACATCACAGTTTTCATGGTTTCTTGCTATGGCTGCTTGCCCCTATCAGCTCAGGTGTGTTCTGAGGCAGAACACCGTGGTGGAAGTGGTGTGGTGAAGCATTGCTGCTCCCTTCAGGGCGGCTGGGAAGCAGACAGACAGACAGACAGACAGACAGAGGGGGCTCGGGACAAGAAAGTGCCACCAGTGAGGGACCAAGAATTTTGGAGGACAATAGATATTTATAACATAATACAATCTATAACATGGAATAATAGCATCTGCCCCTCCCCCAGGGTCTTGATGTGGCCTGAGTTAGTACACAGAAAGTCACCAGACAGTTACAGAGCGAATTATAAATGCTCTATGAATGGTACCTATGACTGTGTTTAGCATTGTGATCCACCGACACCATCTGTCAAGGCTACAAACACCTCGAAGACAAGAAGAGCATCTAGCCTGTATCCCCAACAGTTAACATATTGCCTGGGATCAAGAAGGTATGGCCTGAATTTAACAATCTACTCGCAACTAAAACAGGTTTCGAGTTACCTTACATAAAGGGGAGAAACAAGATGATTAGCAGAGGTGGAGATAAATGGGTCAATGAGGGAAAAGAAAAGGAAAAGGAAAAGGAAAAGACCCCGCAATCTTACAGCATCAGAACCTGCTGCTTGTAATGGCTTTATAAGGAGGGAAGACTCTTGATGTATACCTTGCATTAGCTGAATTTGTTGGCTTTCTGAGGCAAAAGTGGATCTAATCTCAACCCGTGATCTAGAATTACAGATTTAATACGAAATTCGAGATGTCCCCCAATAAATTTCATCTAGCAGTTTACACCAGAATTAATTACCTTAACTTTTTCCAACCACTAAAACGAGCGCGACACAGTCTTAGCTCGTTCACGGCAGGCCCCTTTCTATTTTCCATTGCTTTTGCAATTTCCCAGCAGTGTGTCCCATCTGGGGTAATTACGCGTCCTCCAGACGGAAACTTTCCCTGGTAGGTTGTTCCACTGGCGGCCATTTAGAAAGCACTGCTTGCGTCAGGCTCTGCTCTCTGGTTGGATAAAGGGGCTGTTACTTCAAACCCCATTTTTCTTGGCATCTCATTGTCACACCTCACCGAGTGCACAGAGTGCATGCCTTTATGACCTTTCAAAGCAAGCACTCCGATTCCTTCAGCCCTCCAGTGACCACAGTGACACGAACAAAATGCACACACATCGGGGTGCTCCTAGGACCTCGAGATGTAAAGATTGCAATGAATTCCATTTATTAGTCACAATACTGAGATTTTAAAAGGTAACTGAATTCCTGGGTTTCTCTTCTCTTCCTTCCTTCAAAGGACTCTCAAATCAATCACAGTAGTTTCTTCATGTAAAGCACAGTACTGTAACTACCATGCTTATTTTACAAAGTCAGGGGAAGAGAGGGTATAGCTAAGATGTGTAGCCGAGCATGCTTGATGTCCAAAGTTCTATCCTCAGCAACTCTCTTCCTCTCTCTCTCGTGTGTGTGTGTGTGTGTGTGTGTGTGTGTGCGCGCGCACACACACACACACACACACAGAGTATACTGCTAAGCAGTAAACAGAATTAGAATTCAGGTCTGAGTCCTACTCTATACCAGTCTATGCCAGTGCTTCATTGAACTGTTCTAGTTAGACATTTACCGAGGCTTTTCAGCCAGTCCCCCTTCGCCTCTTGACTGGAGAGAAACCTGCTTGAGAGGCTCCGTTTCATAGTGTACTTCTTGTTTGTGTTTGAAGATGCTAAGGAAAAGTAAGAAGACAGAAGAGCCAAGGCAAACTGTCTGCTAAATGGCCTTACATCCCTTTTCTCAACAGACTGCACCAAACGATCCCAGAGTCACAATGGACTGCGAGTTAAGAACCGAGTCTTCTCTAGAAGATTCTCCATTGCTTTCAGATCTTGAAAATGTACCACCAGTGAGTAATTCCAGCCTTTTCTTTTCCAATTCCAGACTTTTTGTGTCATGCCATGTCGTTTTTCTTGGAGCCAGTTCCCACAGGATAGTTACTCTGCTGCCACACCCCCACCTGGCTCTGCCCCACTCCGACTGTGAATTCTGAGATGAGGTCTATGTTGCTGAGGCTGGCCCTGAACTCCTGGGCTCCTCAGCTTCCTGAGAGGCTGAACTACACATGCTCCATCACGCCAAGCATTCAGCTTAGTGTCGATCAATGGAATTTCACTCATCTTTACAGATGTTGATTATGTAACTCTCACTAGTAAGAATTATTTTTAAATGTAAACCTAGTGTCCAATGTTCAGTTTCACCCACTCTACACAGATTCACTTATACCAGATTATTTTATTTTTATTTTCCCCTTATTTTTATTTTCTGTCTGTGAGTATTTATTTGCATGTATGTCTGTGTACCACAAGTGTGCAGTGCCCTTGAAGGCCAAAAGAGGGCATCGATCCCCTGGGGCTAGAGTTGAGACCCTCACACCAGCCACTACTTAAGTGTGAATTGAACCTAGGTCCTCTGGAAAAGCCACTTCTCCAGCCCTCCAGATCCCCCCCACACACACACACACACACACACACACACACACACACACACACACACACACACACACACACACACAGGGCTTCCCTGTGCAGCCCTGGATATCCTGGAACTCACTCTATAGACCAGGCTGGCCTTGAACTCAGAGATCCAACTGCCTTTGGCTCCCGAGTGCTACAATTAAAGGTGTGTGCCACCACCTGCCAGTCCCAGACTCTTTCTTAAATGATGGCATCGCTACCTGCCTCTTATTTTTTTTTTAAAGGCCTTGATTTAAAACACACTTCAAGGAATATTCATATATTCAGAAATCAAAATCTCAAGTTCACTAAAGCATATCAACTAAAAATTGTATTAAGTATTCCTGATCTGGAACTTGAACTATACATTTTAATCCTACATTAAAAAGTATATAACTGGGGCTGGAGAGATGGCTCAGTGGTTAAGAGCCCTGGCTGCTCTTCCAGAGGTCCTGTGTTCGATTCCCAGCAACGACATGGTGGCTCACAACCATCTATAATGAGACCTGGTACTCTCTTCTGGCTTGCAGGGACACATGCAGGCAGAATGCTGTACACATAATAAATAAATAAAAATTTTTAAAAAGTAAATAACTATCTAATTCACAGCTTATGCCCCACTCATGCCCTAATGGTAGAAACACATTCCTTCCTAATTCAGGAAATAACTGGGATGAATTTATTTTACCAAGTAAATAATTTATTGAGAACTGCAAAAAATAAACCTACCATAAATCTGTTGAACATTGAAAATAGTTGTCACTTTTCTAGCCGAACATGCCTTGTACATGCTTCACAGAGTGAGTGAGTACAAAACCAGGCATATTGTTCTGGGCCTTCAACATTCGACAGCTTCTGCCCATCTTCACTCTTAAAGGGGTGTAAAATATGGAATACTGCTTTACTGGCATGCCTACAGTTATTAGCAGGCTCACTTTAATTGGCCACTGGTATTTCCTCTTTTGTTTATACCTTGCATCTTTACTGCTGTGTTTTTAAAGATATTGAATTTGCAAGCTCTTGGTAAATTAAAGACTGTGCTAGCATTTGTTTTGCAAATATTTACTCTGATCTGTGATTGCCTTTTTAACATAGTTTATGGATTATAGCCAAGCCTGTCACTCTTTCCTTTCATGAATAATGCTTTTCCTACACTTCCCAATTGAGATTATAGAAATATATTCTCCTACAATTGATCCATGTGGGTTTCATTCCAGGAAAATCGGCCACCTGTTCTTTGGAATATTCCATGTAGCCCCATGTTCTAAACCCTTAAGATGCTCTATCTGTTCATAGGAAAGCTCACATGTGCTATTCATGATTTTATTAACTCAATTGTTTGACCCTCATAAGTTTTCATTTGTCTTTCCAAAAGGAAACTTGTATTTTAGTCCAAGTCATCCTTCCAAGTTTTTAAATTGTCCTTTACCCATCCAATCATCTTTTTTCCCTCATATTACATATGCATGGCAAATACCAGCTTTTCAGATAGAACTATTGTCTTGGACAGTGTTCTATCACTGTGAAGAAACACCTCGACCAAGGCAACTCTGATAAAAGAAAGTATTTAATTGGGGCTGGCTTACGGTTTCAGAGGTTTAGTCCATTATCATCATGGCAGGGAGTGTGGCAATACGCAGGCAGACCTGGTAACTGAGATCTACATCCAGATCCACAGACAGCAGGAAGAGAGAGACACTGGGCCTGGCATGGACTTTTGAAACCTCAAAGTCCTCCCACAGTGACACACTTCCTCCAACAAGGTCACACCTGATAATCCTTTAAAATAGTACCACTCCTTGATGGCAAAGCACTCAAATACATTAGCCCATGTGGGACACTGTTATTCAAAGCCCCACAATGATGTAAAGATGCTACAGCAAGGCACACTGTCAGGCCTCCCCTTCCTTCTTCACAATGCCCAGGACTTCAGTGACCAGACTACAATAAACCCTAGCTCTCCCTCTTTTGACACAAGTATATACTTTGTCACGGTGGTGCTCGCTGGTTAGGTAGACACCATGGTTAAATGATTAGCAATCATATCTCAGAAATTATAACTTCTATGCATTGCTGGTAGGATGCTAACTACCATAACATTACTGAAGAGCAATTTGACCCAATCCATTAAACTGCTGATATAAGTTTAGATCTGGAATGTTCCATGAAAGCTCATGTGTTAGAGAGTTGGTCCTCACCTTGCCATTATCAGGAGTGGCAGAACATTAAGTGGGGCCAGGACATGCAGTGCAGTGGCAGAGTGCTGGTCACGCTTGCACAGGGACCTGGGTTCAATCCCCAGCAGCACAGGTTTTAAAAGCCAGACAGGCTTGTTACTGTTGCTATATACTGTTAGTGTGCACATGTGTGTATGACGGCATGTGGGCCCATGCGTGCCACGGCACTCACAAGGTCAGACAGCAACCCCAGAGGTCAGTCTTTGCCTTCCATGCTCACCACTCTGCACACTGCAAGAGCTGCCAGGGAAATTGATCATCACTTCCAAGCTCACTATAGGTGCCTGAGGTTACGGGTGAGCAGTACTGCATCCAGCCTCACCGGGTGTAGGGACCCAAGTCCTCATCTATGCTCAGTAAGTGTGTTAGCCATTGAGCCATCTCCTAAGCCCCCACTGGGAGGTTTTAGAGTGACTGAGGACATGCCCTCGAAGGGACTGTGTGACCCCAGTCTTCCCCTCGCTTCGCATCCATGCGTTAACTGTCCCAGTTGTGAGGTGTGTGACTCTGGCTCCTCACAAGTTCCTGCCCTGCTGCTGCTCCTCCAGAGACTCAAAAGCCACAGAGCCAACTCCAAAACAGAGTCAAGGTCAACTCCTTCTCTTTCCAAGTTGATTACCTCAGGTATTTCATTACAGTTATACAAAGCTAACAAATAGGGATACCCTGTTTGAAAAATTCTGCTTCTGGGATTGATTACACAAATATAAAAAGACTTTCTAAACAAGGAAATTATTTGCTACATTGATGTAAATATTCTAAGACTAGTTAAGTTGATGTTGATACAGCCATACTATAAACACTAAGCAGCCACAATAAAGAATGCAAATGAAGTTGGTCTTTTATATTCCAGTAAGAAATTAACTCTATGGCTCAGCAGTTAAGAGCACTGGCTACTCTTCCAGAGGACCCAAGTTCAATTTCCAGCACCTACATGGCAGCCCACAGCTGTCTGTAGCTCCAGCTTTAGGGGATCCAACACTCTCACACAGACAGACATACAGACAAAACAATGCACATAAAATAAGAAAAGAAACAATCTCTAAAAATGGTATGTATAGAGGTATCGAGTTACAGAGATTTATACATAGTATGACATAGACATGGAGAACAAATTAGAACCAAGTATAATGACGTGTATGAAAGTGCTATAAAGAAACCCATTACTTTGTATGAGAACTTAAAAGTATATTGTAAAAATGACGAAGCCGGGGAGATTGCTCAGCTGGTAGAAGTACCTGCTGTCCAAGTCCCATGAGCGAGATTTTCCCCAGAATCTGAGGAAGCCGGATGCAAGGGGGCAGCGCAGCGCTCCTGTGGCAAGGGTGGAGCATGGCTTACTGGACACTCACAGGACAGCTAGCCTAGACTACTGGACACTCACAGGACAGCTAGCCTAGACTACTGGACACTCACAGGACAGCTAGCCTAGACTACTGGACACTCACAGGACAGCTAGCCTAGACTACTGGACACTCACAGGACAGCTAGCCTAGACTACTCAGCAGCAGAAGGAAGAGACAAGGAAAGTGCAGGTGAGGAGGACTCTTGACAATTGTTCTGCCCTCCACCTGGGCAGCACAGCTTGTGTACACTCACATTTACTCCATATCACACCCATACACATGCATGCACACACATGCACGCACACATTAAGGAATTTAAGAAATGGCATATACAATAAGGGGAGGAAACACTAATTACATATATAATTTGTTGTTCCTCTCCTAAGGGTGTAAGAATTAGTAACACGCTTTCATCTAGGATGAGACTGCTGAAATGGTCAGGGTTCTTCACTATAGATCCTTCTGTACGAGATCAGGTGTCGTGGTGTGTGACTATTGTCCCACTGCTGGAGAAGCAGAGCTAGGAAGATGCCAAGTTCAAGGCCACCCTGGTCAACACAGGCTGCCTGGGTTACATAGTGAGACCCTGTGTCTCAAAAGGAGAAGCCATCTTTCTTTTCACACTGTGAGAATACTACATATGCAAAAGAAAAACATTTTTTTAAAAGTTTCTCTCTGGTGTTTCTGACTTTTCTAACATATTTCTACACTGCCTCACTGCAAGCAATACAAGTGGTTGGCACAAGCCATACGAGGCTGCTGCTGGCACGGCAGGGCACACTGTTCACAGTAGAATTCCTGCAAGTCGGAATATACTGGAATGATAAAAAGCAATACAGGAGCCACTAAGTCCCTTATTATCAGGTGAACCAGCTGCATGCGATAGACTCTTACATTGGCATAATCAAGTTTGTTCATGCCAGCATTACCCCACACGAGCAACACAGCTGCCCTGTGGATGACAGACAGGTGTGATGTCACCAGACGGCAGGAACTGCTATTCTCCATCATAATCTATGTGACAACTGCTGTGAATGCCGTCTACAGTAGATGACTAGTTTCTCTCATCAAGAACAAGGAATATAGACTCACTACTCAGTTTAAAAAAAAAAAAAAGAACATAAAACCTAATGAAAACAAAAATCATTTAATTCCACTAACCATGAGACAGTACTTTTCTGCTTTTATGTATTTTTTTACTTTCATGTATTTATGTGCATGATTGTTTTTCTATTTGTTTTTTAGTGGCTGATGGTAGGAGGACTTGAAGGTGTGAGGGGGACTTGGTGTGGGAGTCCCGGGGAGTGAGAAAAGGGTGTCAGGGGAGGGCAAAGATGCACTGTACACATGTATGAGCCTGTCAAAGAATAAATAAATATTTTAAAAAGAGAGGTCTTTATTGCAATGCCAGATAGTTCACTGCAAATGTGCAGAAATACAAGTGATTTCTGCACATTCCTTATGCATCTGCTGCCTGCTGACTCTTGGTTCCTTCTCATTTGCACCCGGGTCCCTCCATTTTCCATATTATGACCATGTTATCTCTGAGCAAGGGAAGTTTTTACAGCTTCCTTTGCAATGCAGGTGTTTTCTCCCTTGAGAGCTGTGCATTACTTACTCTACTGTAATCACACCGACAACTTAAAAAACCCACACTGCTCAGAGGCAAGCCAATGTTTCTCAAGTTTCTTAGGGTAACAAACTTAAACACACAGACAGCATGCATACATGAAGGATATGTTCCAGAAATAACGTTTTACAGCCCAAACTCACATGGCATCCCATGTGTGTGACAGATGAGCAAAGTGGGAGGTACTTAATTACAGCCCAGACTCACATGGCATCCCATGTGTGTGATGGTTGAGCAAGTGGGAAGTGCTCATCTTTCAAGTACTGAGTGGCCTGTCAATTATGTACACAGATGTGGTTAGCTAGGCCATTCTAATTTCCTTTGCCATCTACCCAACAAAGCCTGGAGGCAGGGCTTCCTGGTCTGAAATGCAGGTGACTGGCTGGCAAATGTAAGGAGTGAGCACTGAGCACCAACTAACTGCTTCAAGTCCTAATTGCATAGGAAGAACTGTAAACAAGGCTGGGGGGGGAGGGGGGGAGTGCAGGGCTAATCCTGCTGTCACCAACAGAGACACAAATGTCCCTGAACACTTTCTAAAGCCACCCTCCTGGGTGAGGGAAGCACAATGTGTCACTAGAATAGATTTTACAGACTCTGACTTCAGAAACAAATGAAAACGTCTGAATGTAGACATAGGGCATGGCTACGGTGTGTATCTGGGTCCATGAAAGCCATGTCACACACAGCAACTCTTGATACAGGAGTTGGTTCTCTCCTTCCAGCATGAGGGTCCCAGGGAACCAACGCAGGTTTACCAGGTTCGGGAACAGACACCTTTAACCTTGTAAGTGGTCTCACTAGCCCAAACCTCCTTCTGATAAAAAATACTTTACAAACACCTCAGATTTAAATAGTTCACAGTATGTGGCCTCTACATTTTAAACAAATGCTCCACATACTGAGAAGCCAGGCAGCACATTTGTTTATGTATATTTACACAACAGGACTGACAGCACTTATGAACTCTCACAGGCAGAGGTAGCATGCTCAGGGCCTACTCAGGTCTAAACCAGCTAAGGTCCCCAAGCTGATCGGAGAAGTAGATGCAATCCCCACCTCTCAGAAGTTATCTCCAAAGGATAACTGCTGGCAAAGGAAAGATTAGTTTTCTCTAACAGAGTCTCACCTGGCATGCAAACCATGTTTAGAGGTAGGTCCCAGGCCCAGCAGCAGATGGCCAACACAAAACAAATTCCAATAGTATTTTTGACTCACAATGTTTTTTCTTTTTGTTTGTTGACATTACAGATCATTGTGGTGGTTTGAATTAGAATAACCCCCATAGGCTCATATATTTGAATGTTTAGTCACAGGGAGTGGAGCTCTTTGATAGGATTAGAAGGACGGGGAGGTGCGGCCTTGTTGGAGGAAGTGTGCCACTGTGGGTGGGCTTTGAGGTTTCAGAAGCCCAAGCCAGGCCCAGTGTCACTCACCCTCTCTCTCCAGCGACTGTTGCAGTGACTGCCTGCATGCCATCATGCTTTCCACTATGATAATGAACTGACCCCCTGAAACTATAAGCAAGCCCCCAGTTAAATGCTTTCTCTTATAGAACTGCCTTGGTCATGCTGTCTCTTCATAGCAATAGAACGTTGACTGAGCTACTTACGTTTTCCTATTTCCTGTTTGTTTTTTAATGCATTTTCTGTGTGTGTCTCAGCATCTCTGTGTGTTTCCAATACTTTCAAAATATAAAGTTAATTACATGGTTAAATACATACAAACACATGAACACTCATTCTGTGTTTATACCCTTTCCCCTTCTTCCGTGAGTGGGCCCCAGTGTAATAGCGTGCTCAGGAACTGGGACTTGCTGCATGGTTTCATGAAATCTAAGTGTTTCAATGCTGAAGGAACAGGTAGATGTTTTGGGAGGAGGGGTGTTATTTGAAACAGGACTCATGTAGCTGAGGCTGCTCAAACTCTCTATGCAGCAAAGGATGACCTCACACTCTTGATCCTCCTGCCTCATCTCCCTGTGCTTAGACCTCAGGTGTACACCATCAGCAGCAGACCAAGTGTCACCAGGAAGGGTCCAAACCAGCAAAGAGTCTAGCACCTTCCCTGTAGTCTGAGCTCACCCTGCTGGCTTTGTAGCAGCCTCCACCACAGCTCTCAGTTCACTGACCTTTGGGCACTCAGGCTCTGAAAGCTTCGCCTAGCATCTCCCCTCAGAGCCCAATGTGCTGTAGGCGCCCACATTATATACGGGGCCTTTATGGGGGTCCTCTGATGAGTCACAAGTTGAGTCCAGCCTTCAAGACCCCCCAGCCCAGTCACATGGAACAAGAAGTCTCCAGATGATCCCACCCCAATTACTTGGCTCCTCCCAGCTCTTCAAGTTTGCTCAGCTGAGTCCCCAGGCACCAGGATATGGAACAAACCATCCATGGAGTACCCTGTTTTAAGTACACAAAATCTTTCTGCAAAATGGATGTTTATAGACCACTAACTTTGGGGGCAAACTGTTACACAGGAATCAATAACTACGGCAGAGTGAGTTCCAATAGCCAACTGTGAGTTCCAGGAAGAGAAAAGGAGAATCATCCAAGTGGTGGGGTTAGGAGGACATGCATCTTCCAGCTACAGCTGCTTTCCAACCATCAACATGAATTAAAAATCTCAAGATGGACTGGACAGTTGGCTCAGAGATTAAGAGCAGTTGTTGCTCTTGCAGAGGACCTGGGTTCAATTCCCAGCACCCACATGATGGTTAACAACTATCTCTACCACCAATCATGGGGGAATCTAATGGCCTCTTCTAGCCTCCAAGGGTACACTGCGTGTATGTGGTTCACAGACATAAAGGCAGGAAAACCCACCATACACATAAAATAAAAAAATGTAAAAAGAAAGTCTCAAGACACACTGGTAAGTCTTCAACATACCATGCACAGGGGTCAAGCTATACAGTGAGACCCAGTTGAAAGGGAAAGGAGAGAGGATCCTTTGCATTTTCTCTACATCTTTCCTTAGGGTGGTCCTTAAGGATATGCTCCATCAAAATCAGAGGGTAAATGAAGGAAGGGGGGGCTGGTAGCCAAAAGTCCAGGAGCATCACCTTTGGAAGCTTCAGGAAAAGCTCTGAAAAGGAGCTGTGGAGAAGACAGGCCAGTTTGGAACAGCAATAGGCTCAAAGAAGCAGGTTGGGGGGGGGGGGATTGGAGATTTAGCTCAGTGGTAGAGCACTTGCCAAGCAAGTGCAAGGCCCTGGGTTCAGTTCTTAGCTGGGGCTTGAGGAGTGGGGGCGGGCTGAGGATAGGAGGTAATAGATTATGTTATAATACAGTAGAGAAATAGACTATGTTATAAAATAGTAGAGACTACTAAGGCAATTAAGGACTTGTCTTTGCTACCAGGCCCCACTTTTATGTTTTGTTTTTTATTTTGGTTTTTTAGACAGGGCTTCTCTGTGTAACAGTCCTGGCTGTCCTGGAACTCAGTCTGTAGACCAGGCTGGCCTTGAACTCACAAAGATCCTCCTGCCCCTGCCTCCCAAGTGCTGGGATTAAAGGCGTGTGCTACCAACGCCCAGTACCAGGCCCCACTTGAAGGGAACATTCTATATACGTATAACAACCTAAGTGGTTTTCAACTGTTATTTTCAGTCTTTACACAAAGCAAAGAAATCTTAAGCACAGTAGATTATACCCTGTGTGAAGACGTGTCACCACAGTTGGTTTAATAAAGAGCTGCATGGCCAATATCTGGGCAGAAAGAGGTTAGAGGAACTTCTGGGGGGGGGAGGGGGGGACAGGGGGCTCAGGCAGGAAGAAAGGCAGTGTCACCAGCCAGATATGAAGAAAGCAGCATGAGCAGTCTGGAGACATGGGGTAACAAGCCACGCGACAGAATGTAGATTAGAATAAATGGGTTAGTTTAAGTTATAAGAGCTAGTGGGACAAGCCTAAGCTCAGGCTGAGCTTTCATAATTAATAATAAGTCTGTGCCATTATTTGGGAGCTGGCGGAACAGAGAAAGGCTCGCTATATAGAAGAATGTAGCGTTGTCCCGTTAGGGCCCCAAAACAAGAGAGGCACTACTCTTTTTTCTCTATGTTTTTGGTTTTCAGTAGCCCCCCCCCAAAAAAAATGAAGCCAAGCTTTGAGCTCTAAAAGAAAAATGTCAACTAGAAAGACTAACACAAAGAGACATAATGCAAATTTTACTGTCAAGAATACAAGAAACGCAACGACAGACTCCAGACACCAGAAAGAATCAGACAGTACCATGAACAATTCCACACACACACAAATTCAAGCCCAACAATTGTTTAGGAGATTTTTTGCTTTTTTATTTTGGTGCATTTGTTGCCTAGGCTGGCCTCAAACCTGCAGTGATACTCAGCCTTCTCCTCCTCTACTGGGATTACGGGCATGAACTACCATGTCCAGGGGGTTGGTAATTTAAAGAAGTGGTGTATCAAAATACATCTGAGATGGATGAACTTTGTAACATGAACTATATTAATAATAATTTAACTGTAATTAAAAGCCATTTCAGGGGGGAAGAAATTCCGGGCCCAGATGGTTACACTGGTAAATTTCACCAAGTGGTTTAATTTTTTTTTTATTAATGAGAGGGGGGTTCCAGGCTGGCCTGGAGCTCAGAGATCCACCTGCTTCCCTCTTGAGTGCTGGGATTAAAGGCCTTTCACCAAATGTTTTTTAATGAACATCAATTAAATACTCTAAGAAATAGAAGGTTCCCAGTTTGTGGGGTCAGCATTAACCTGATACCTAGCCAGACAAAACATAAGAACACTGCATACAACAAAAAGAGAAAACACAGTCTAGTCTCGCCCATCAACTGATGTGCACAAAATATCTCAACACAGATATTAGCAAACTAAAGCCAGCAATGTGTGCAGGCTATATATACCATGACTCAATGGAATTGACCAGAAGAATACAGGTCTTGTTCAAGATTCCCAAGATGTCAATACTCTAAAGAAATCCCACATGACTATCAATAGACACTGAAATAGCTGATAAAATCCAAAACATCCTCAACGTTAAAAAGAAAACACTGCAGCCAACTGAGAAGAACTTGCTCTCCCTCCCTCAGATACTGATAAAAACCTAAGGAGCATCCAGTTTCACGTGACTGAATGTTGCGTCCCCTTGAGACTGGGAAGACAGCAAGGGTATTCGCTGATACTTCTTATTTATGCTGAAGAATAAGAAAAATAAAAACCAAAACCAAAACCACACAGCTTGGAAGGGCAAAACAAACTGTCCCTATGCACAAGAGCATCACTGTCCACAGAGAATCCATTAACACAAGCGGAGCAGACGATAGCGGTAGAGTGACTGCAAAGACTAGCCAGAGGCAGCACTAAACATCTGTACCCTCATCTTGAGAGCCATTCACCACACTATAACTCTGTTAAAATTCATAACCTAGGGGACCCAGCGCAGTACATAGATCTCTGAGTTTGGGACATCCAGGGCTACTTAGTGGAAACACAACAAACAAAAAGCCAGGCTAGTGGTGGCACACACCTTTAACCCCAGCACTCAAAAGGCAGAGGCAGGCGGATCTGAGTTGGAGGCCAGCCTGGTCTACATATTGAGTGCCAGGACCTGTCTCTAAAAAACAACACAAAACAACAAAACCAAAACATTCAGAGAGTAGCAAACAAAGTCAGTTTTACTGCGTGTTAGGTAAATAAATTGCATTCCTTCATAGTCCATCATTCAAACATGCTGTCGGGAAGAGGTCAGTACACAGAACAGCGTTCTAAAAACCTCAAGTCAGTGCAATGATGGTCATCCTTCCACAACCCCCACCCCCAGCAGGTGTAACATACTTATAACAAACTAAGGAAAATGATACAGCTAATTAGGAAGTTGCAAACTAGGGACATCTAAATCTGTCAGGATATGGTCCACATCCCCTGAAACTGTAAATCTGTATGGAAGCCAGCCAGATGTGACAGTCCACGTCTATAATCCCAGCACGTGGGAAGAAGCAGCAGGAGAATCCGAAACTGAAAGCCATCCTTGGCTCTATAATATCCATCGATGAGCAGAATGGACTATAAGAGACATTGTCACAAAAACAAAATTAAAGTGAAAGTAAATTAAAATAGTTTCAACAGTGCTCTAAGCTTTATCGGCAGAGACAGGTGTGCTGAGCCTTTCCCAAGCTGGTGTGAGAGCCTCACTCAGCACAGGGAGTTAAACAACGCATGAGGAAGAGAGGAGCAAGATGTGGGGAAAAGCTAGCTACCATCAGACCCCTTCCGCTTGCTCCTGAAGTGTGTCTGTTCTGTCCTTCAAGGCTGGGAAGTCAAAGGCTGGACTTGGGGGCTAGGGAGACAGCTCAGGCTATATGTGTCCTTGCTTAAACACGTGAAGTCAAGCCCCAGGCCCCACGGGGTAGGGGGAAGGCCAAGTGGATGAAGTGGCACACTTGGAACCACAGCACTGTGAAGGCAGAGACAGTCATGTTCCTGGAGCTCATGGCCGGCCAGCCTAGCCTATGTGGTGAATTCCAGGCCAGGAAAAGATTCTGTCTGTCTCAAAATTAAAAAAGAAAAGAAAAGACATTAAAGGTAGATGACACCTGAAGAACACCCGGGACTATCCTCTGCCCTCCATGTGGACATATGTGCACACACCCATACACAGACGCAAAAGTTCATTTCCAGCCCTTTGCAGCTGAGAGCTTAAGTTCTTGGTATGGTTGGGCCCACCAGTCCCCTGTACTTGTGTGATATGAAGGAAATAAAGGCCAGCGTCTGCTCCTTGGGCAGATGGGTACAGCCACTACATCTGATGCTTTTGCAGAATCGTCAGTGCAATATACAGCGTCTAGGAACTAGTTCCATATGGAGAAGTGTGGGGTATGACCTCGCTGTGATTCTCAGAGTGTCTGGGAAAACATATGGGGCCCAGAGAGGAAGCTCCTCTGGGGACAGGGTGTGTGGGGAAGGGATCGATTCCAGAGCCCAGACCACCGCAATAGGAGGGAGAATTCACTCTAAGCAAATGCAATAGACAAAACAGAGGAACCAAACTCTGGAGGTGTCAGAGAGCAGAACTCTTTTGGAAGACAGTTGAAGAAAAGCTACAGCAGTCTAAAAACCATGTGAACAATTAAAGTATGAAATGGGATCAACCAGCCCTGCTAATGTGTAACTAACAGCAAAGGCCTTAAGCTTTCCCAGAAAAAGTCACATTCAGAAAACCACATAGAATCCAGAGAAGTCTGGAAACACTCACAGTCAAACTAGATCAATAATCTACTGTCGGCCCTGGGTATGTACCAGACACCGTGCACCGGGAAGCCTAACGCCACTACCTCAAGGGAGAGATGCGCCAGCTATCGTTCAGTAAGCTTTCCTGAGTATCAAGACCTGAAAGTCAATCAAAATAAACAGGACAGGGACAAGTGACACAACAGAGTGAGGGAAAAACTGTCTGTGACCGTCTCTTGGCTAAAGGGCTCTGCTCAGAGAACCCATGAGAGAACAAAGTCATCTCCCCATGCTGAAAAGCAAGAATCCATTTGCCTCCCGGCATGTGCTCACCCTGGTGAGGCTGTAATTATGGCCCCATTTTCTAGAGGAGCATAAAGCTGGGAGAGATTAACTTGATTTACTCACAGCTGCAGGATGATAAAGCCACGGCTCCATTTCCAAAGCTTTTGCAGGCTGAGGTACACACATGGCACACTGCAGAATTGGTAATGGCCATGGAATCACATTCCCACCAGCAGACAGGCAGGCACACAGCTTGACCTCCCAGCAAATTGTAGCTCCCTGGAAAAGGTTGAGGCCGCCCCCCCAACCCCCCCACAAGAGGTGTGGCACCTGAGTGATCGTTAGCAAATGTATTTACTTTGGGAACAAGGAAAGAATGCCCAAGAAGGAAACTTCCGTCCTCTGAAAGCGTCACCTGCTTTAGACAAAGATTACTTGCTTAAAACACCCAACATCATTTGCTCAGGAATTATGGTATAGAAGCACATTTAAGGGTGTGTGTACAGCAGACATCACAGTAGTATATTTACACATTCATGGAGACAGGCAAGCAGAGTTAAATTTACCTTTAGCCTATGGAGAAAATGATTTGCTAATAACAGAGTTTAACCATCACTTTAAAATTAAAGGTAATTGATGCCATCTGTGGTGGCAGATGCTTCCACCCTCAACATCAGGAGGCTAAGGAGAAAGGGTCCAGAATTTGAGGCAGCTGGCACAGTGATGCCCTCTCTGGAAAAGTTGGGGAGAGCATACCACCAGTTAAACAGCTAAGAACCTTTTCTAGCTAGTCAATGGTGGCACATGCCTTTAATCCCTGCATTTAGGAGGCAGATGCAGGTGGATCTGAGTTCAAAACCAGCCTGGTCTACAGAGCTGTAGACCTACAGTTCCAGGACAACCAGGGCTACACAGAGAAACCCTGTCTCAAAAAACCAAAATTAATAATAAAAATAATAATAATAAAAGAAAAAAAGAACTTCTTCTAAGCAGCCCCAAGTACTTAGATCAAAATAGGGCAGCATATTGTTCCCTCCCATCCCTTGCACTGGCCGAGTGCCCTGTCTACGTGAAAGTTTAATGGAAATAGAAGATGCTGTCAGGATTGTCAGTGAGAAACGACACTGGTCCTATGGCCACTCGTCACCATGAAACACCAGAAACTTTATAGTGAAATGGGTGATGAGGACACTAAGCCAATGCTTTGGGCTGGAGAGATGGCTCAGAGGTTAAAAGCACTCGCTGCTGTTACAGAGGACCACACTCCATTTCCAGAACCACGTGGCAGCTTTCAACAGCTTGAACTCCAACTCCAGGGGATCGGATGCCCCTCTCTAACCCAAGCAGGCTTCTGCATGCACGAGGTACACATACATCTACCCGGTATACTTGGGTACACACACATACACATACATTTTTAAAAATCTCAACATTTAAGTAAACTATTATTTAAGCAGAGTTAGTCATAACTCTCTCCAAGGACACATATATATCAAGCATCTCCTCTAACATACAAAGCCAGACCAAATAAACCTTTATTTCCTGAAGTAATCCTCCCCTCTCACCTCACCAACCCCCCAAAAAAGGACAAAAAGAAAGACAACCACATTTAAGTGTTTAGGAAAGACCACAGTTACTTGCCAAAGAGTAATTTAGCCTTGACTAGTTATGGCTCAAAGACAATGTTATCTGAACTATTTAGAACCACTAGGATGGCCAAGAAGGTAATGGAATGTTCCCCTGCTCCTCCTGACCTACTTGCCAGGGCATGGGAGCAGAAGCCTGACGACCTAGAAGGGCAGAAGCTGCTTGTGAGGGCAGACTTGCTCCCATCCCATTAGTGGAATGTGGTATCCAGGATTCAAACCGGACCTGTCTTGTACACTCAGGAAGCCAAGAAAATAAGAAAAAAATGGACACAATCTTACTATAAAAGTCAGTGTTATCTGACATCTGGAATTGACATTGGTGCCCACTCTGCATTTTATATTTAACACCCCTGATCTGCTTACTTTTTTAGAACTCAAAACCTTCCCTTTTGAAAATACCCATTCACAGACAATCTCTGGAGCAGTTGAGGGAAAGCTGGTGGCCATGTCACTAAGCCTGGATTCCTAGAAATCAAGCTCACTGATCAACACACCATCATGGCTCCAAACTGGATTAATACTCTTACCCTCCATTACGGACAGAATAGCTAATGTTGTTAAGTATAGTAACTGTAAAGAGAAAAGGTTCATTTTACAGAGGAGTGTTTTAACCCAATTCACTTTTGTAAAGTTAGCAAATCAGGAGCTAAATCCATTAGATGGTCTGTGATACAGCCAATGTGTCTGTGTGCGCACACAAGACTGGATTTTTTTTTTCAAGGAAAGTACATGTTTTGTTTAAGAGTCTCAAAATAATATGTAAACAATGGGGGCTAGAGAAATGGCTCAGTGGTTAAGAGCACTAGCAGCTCTAGGGATCCAGCTTTTGGCTTCTACTCTACCCAAACATGGTACATAGATGACACAGAGGCAAGACTCCCATATACATAAAATAAAAATTTAATGATATGCAAACAAAACTTTTCTATAAACCACAGACTTAGGCAGGGATGTCCAATCTTTGGACATTGTGATAAGATGGTGTCATCTACATCCCAACACATTCCCAGCTGTGTTGGGACACGTGTGGGCCACCAGCCACAGGTTGGCATGGCCAATAGAGGATTCTCACTTTTGCAACATGTATGCTAATTTCCATTAGAGCAGATTTATGTCCAAATGTATAGAGTGATTACAATAATTTCCCATCAAATAAGGTAATACACGCAGTAGTTTCCAGACTACCCAGGGCCATGCTGCTAGCCTACATCCTGAGACCTTGGAAAGAATGGCTGTTGCCCCGGACTCCTGTTTTACTCTCTTTGGACCTTCCGTTTCCTCTGTGGTTTAGATGACTCAATTCCTAAAAGCACTCAATACATACACATGAGGACCTGAGTTCAGATTCCAGCACTCTGTAAAAGGATGGGTGTGGCCACACACTGTATCTCCAGCACTGTGGGAGCTGGAAACAGGAAGACAGCTAGCTGTGGCTTACTGGCCACCAGCCTAGCCCCAGGTTCAATGAGAGACCCAGTCTCAACTGAATAAGGCAGTGTGATAGAGCAAGACATCCAGTGTCACCCTTTGGCCTCCACATATATCTGTACATGTATGTACACACACACACACACACACACACACACACACACACGGGTGGGGAGGGAGGTGAAAACAAAGCCAGGCCTTTAATTCCAGGAACTCAGCAAGTCTAAGCCCAGCCTGGTCTACATAGTGAGTTCCACGATAACCAGAGCTATGTAGAGAGATTCTGTCTCAAAAAACCAAAACCCAAACAAAGCCAGCACTGTACAGGGGGAGTCATAGGAAGTAGCAGGAGAGCAGACAATTCACACTGCGCAGGGGCACCAGTACTTTGAAATTCTCACACATCAGCACCCCCATGAAGCCCACACTTCTCAGGGTTAACGCCTTAATTTCTTCCCACAGGCTGACCCCAGCTAATTTGCCCCATCTCTCTCCCTCCCTCCTCTAAGTCTTTTTCCTTCTAGTATGCTCAGCTACTTCAACCACTCTCTTCTCAGGCTCATTTAACACAAATGAAGGCAGATGCCAATTCCCTGGGTCGAAAGAGGGAGTGAAGCTATTATTACACACTGCGACTTTGTGTCCTTTTTCAGTATACAGCTCTGATCTTTTCAAAGTTACAGATCACCACCTATAATGACATTATACTTTTTAAAAAAATCAACTCTAGAGCCCTAGTACTGAATGGGCAGCCTTCCACTGAGAATTATTTTGCACCAAATTACTGCAGAATTATTTTGCACCAAACAACCAGAAACTCACCCAAATGCAGTTTTTGTCACATTCCACGTTGAAGAACCCCTACAGCTGATAAACACCTTCAGTAATGTAGCAGAATACAAGATTAACAACAGCAACAAAAAAGAGTAGCCCTCCTATGTATAGATGATAAACAGACTGAGAAAGAAATCAGAAAAACATCACCCATGCGCTTGAATAGATAGGATCAACATAGTAAAAGTGGCAATCCTACCAAAAGTAATCTACAGATTCAATGCAATCCCCAACAAAATTCTTCACAGACCTTAAAAGAACAATACTCAACTTCATATGGAAAAACAAAACACCCAGGATAGCCAAAACAATCCTGTACAATAAAGGAACTTCTGGAAGCATCACCATCCCTGACTTCAAGTTCTACTATAGAGCTACAGTAATGAAAACAGCTTGGTATTGGCATAAAAACAGATGGGTGGACCAATGGAATCAAATCGAAGACCCTGATATCAACCCACACAACTATGAACACCTAATTTTTGACAAAGAGCTAAAAATATAAAATGGAAAAAAGAAAGCATATTCAACAAATGGTGTTGGTATAACTGGCTTTCAACATGTAGAAAATGCAAATAGATCCCTATCTATCGCCATGCACAAAACTCAAGTCAAAATGGATCAAAGACCTCAATATAAATCTATCCACACTGAACCAGGAAATACACTTGAACACATAGGTACAGGAGACCGCTTCCTAAACAGAACACCAGTAGCTCAGACACACTGAGAGTGACAATAAATGGGACCTCCTGAAACTGAGAAGCTTCTGTAAAGCAAAGAACATGGTCAACAAGACAAAACGGCTCCCTACAGAGTGGGAAAAGATCTTCACCAACCCCACATCTAACAGAGAGCTGATCTCTAAAATATACAAAGAACTCAAGAAACTAGACATCAAACTACCAAATAAGCCAATTAAAAAATGGGGAACTGATCTAAAGAGAGAATTCTCAACAGAACAATCTCAAATGGCAGAAAGACACTTAAAGAAATGTTCAACATCCTTAGTCAGAGAAGTGCAAATCAAAACCACTCTGAGACACCATCTTACACTGTTCAGAATGGCTAAGATCAAAAATAACAATGACAGCTTATAGTGGAGAGGATGTGGAGAAAGGGGAACACTCCTCCACTGCTGGTGGGAGTGCAAACTTGTACAGCTTCTGTGGAGATCAATATGGTGATTTCTCAGAAAATTAGGGATCAACCTACCGCAAGACCCCGCAATACCACTATTGGGCATATATCACAAGGAGGCACATTCACACCACAAGGACATTTGCTCAACTACGTTCATAGCAACATTATTCATAATAGCCAGATCTTGGAAACAATCTAGATGCCTCTCAACTGAAGAATGGATAAAGAAAATGTGATACATTTACACAATGGAATACTACTCAGCCATAAGAAACAATGACATCCCAAAATTTGCAGGCAAATGTTGAGAACTAGAAAAAACATCCTGAGTGAGGTAACCCAGAACCAGAAAGACAAATATAGTATGTACTCACTCATAAGTGGATACCAGACATAAAACAAAAGATACCCAGCCTACAATCCATAACTCCAGAGAAGTAAACCCTCTTCCAGAAACAGATGGAAACAAATGCAGAAATCCACAACTAACCAACGGGCCAAGCTCCTGGAGTACAATCAAAATTGAGGGAGGAGCAATAGTATGAACAAAGGAGTCAAGACCGTGATGGGGAAACCCACAGAATCAGCTGACCTGAGCTAATGAGAGATCACTGACTCGGGTCTGACAAATGGGGACACTGCATAAGACTGAAATAGACCCCCTTAATATAGGTGACAATGGTGTGACCGGAACAATATAAGAGGCCACTGGCAGTGGGTCCAAGATCTAACACTAATGCACAAACTGACTTAGTGGAAGCCATGCTATATGGAGAGATACCATGCCCAGCCTAGACACAGGGGTGTGGGGGGTGGAGAGGTGCCTTGGTCCTGTCTCAACGAGATGATGGAACTGACTTAGTAAACTTCCTAGGGGAGGCCTCACCCTTTTCGAGGAGCAGAGGGGGGAGTGGGGGGAGCAGGAGGAGAGGAGGGAGGGGGAACTGGGATTGGAATGTAAAAATAAATTAATAAAAAAACAGAAAAAAAGACAGGTGTTTTGGTCATAGCAATGTGAAAGTAACTGGCGCTTTCTCTGTCTGCAATTACTAGACATTTTACACGGGATTTTGAAGGGCTTCCTGTTGTACATACACAGAGCCTACTCTAGTCCCCCTTCACTGTCCACACAAAACCACCACTAATTTCCTGACCAGTTTCCACCAGATCACTTTCTACCCAGCTGGGAACAACACTGACCACCATTTCTATTTCCCTTGTTGAAACAACTGAGTCCTCATTAACTTCAACCGCAGTCTAGTGGTGACTGCTAAGGGGTGGGGTCACAGAACGAGTACTCCAAGCCCACTCAAACTCAAGGCTAAATTTTCATGGCAAAGTCGGTGCGGACACTGGGACAAGCTTGTTCTCTGTGAACCGACCAGCACTGAATAACCTGGCACACCAGGCCAGGAGAGGTCACTGCCTAGTGTAAGACTCATGGGGGGAGAGGGAGTGTGCAAAAAGGACTGTGGTCTCTAAGCTGACCTCCGATTCTCAGAGCCTGCGTGTGCCAACCATCAGCAGGGCCCCACAGGCGGCAGGGCCTGTTTGCTCTCTGGCTGTAAGACTCATAAGGCCCTCCATGCTGGAGAGGTAGTGTAACAGTTAAGAGCACTTGTCACTTGCACAGGTTCCCAGCACCCACATGGTGGCTCACAGCCCATCTGTAATTCCAGTTCCTGGGGATCCGATGCCCTTTCCTGATCTCCATAAGAAACAGGCACACATGTGGTGAACAGACATACATGTAGGTAAAACACTCATACACATAAAATAAATAATAGCTGGGCAGTGGTGGCACACACCTTTAATCCCAACTTTTGGGAGGCATAGGCAGGCGGATCTCTGAGTTTGAGGCCTGCCTGGTCTACAGAATGAGTTCCAGGACAGCTGGGACTACATAGAGAAACCCTGTCTTGAAAAAAAAACAAAAATAATTAATTAATTAAATATAAACAAGGGAGAGAAATCTAGTTCTATCCAAGTTCTTTCTTTTGGTGTTTTTAAAAGATTTATTAACTTCATTAATGTTAATGTTCCATACATTCCAAGGTTTACTCTGTAATATAAATTTACTGAATATAAATTCAAGTCACAAAACTACACACCAGTGTAGGAGTGAGCTTAAACTGCATCCCCTAAACACTGCAAGTGTTGCCATCCCGTCCCAGACACAAGCGTTCACATACACAAGAAGGATCTCTCATTTCCAGCTGCTCAAACACCTCAGAGTCACAATCAATACACTGATGAAAACAGTTGGCTAATAAGCCCTAAAGCCAGGCAACCAGCTCTTCCCCCAAAGCTTTAGTACTGGCCACTCATGCAGCAGAGCACAGCCAGGCCCCACCTGGACTCCAGGGGAGCTGCTGCCCCCTCCTGAAAATTGGCAGTGGTCTGAGCTTCTCCTCCCCTCCACCACCATCTTTACAGGAATTTGCTTGCCATGCAAAGCCCAATAAAAAACCTTCATCTTCTGGAGATGGAATCATTGCAGTCACCCTGTGACACAAATTTATTGTGTGATGACTGCTTCAGGCTTCAGGCTAACCGTAGGACAGACATGATCCTTGTCTCAGGTGGAACTCACAGTCTAGTGAGATGGACCAATAACGACAACAGTCAGTGCACTAGGAAACCAGAGCAGCAGGCTGCTAAGACATGAGACTCAGGGAGGGCTACCACAGTAAAGGACCTGGGACAGTAGCATCTAAAGGGACATTTGAAGGACATTGCGACTCTGAAGATTTTTCTCTTTTTCCTGTATATCTTTGCACAAATAATTGATTTTTGGTCAAATAGGTTGAAAACAGTTCCAAAATGGCATGTTTCTTAGTTTGCAGCTAGCATGTTTAAAATAAGAAAAACTTGTGCTTTTGAATTTGCCCTCTACCCTCACAATGAGGCTGCCCCCAAGACAAAGCAAAGCGGGGTCATCTTGGTCATCCCACCCTAGGTCAGCCAATCGGCAGCCACCCTCCAACCAAGATCAGCAGAGCCCTCAGCTCTGTGACCCCAGACATATGACCAATAGATACCTGTAATGCAAAGCAAGCCTTCTCCGATACCTTAGAGCGGCGTTTAATGGGTGACTGGCCAAAACAAGTGCTTTAAGAAGTCCAACTTCTGCACAGTTTCTCTGCAAGTACAGGAGCATATTTTGTGGGATATTTTGTTTGTGATCTAACAAATACCACGTGCCTGAAGATCCGTGTACGGAGCTAGCCATTAGTTAGCCATAGAGGCCAGGCAGTAGCGGCTCACACCTCTAACCCCAGCACTTGGGAGGCAGAAGCACATCTCTGTGAGTTCAACTCCATCCAGGGCTACATGAGATTGACTCAGTCTAAAAGAGAAACAGAGCCAGGTGGTGGCTCACACCTTTAACCCCAGCACTTGGGAAGTGGAGACAGGAGTGATATGGCCGGGCAGAGAGCGGAATATGAGATGGGAAGAGACAGGAGCTCAGTGCATTGGGTCTGAGGATTCCTAGAGACAGGATCACCCTTTGGTCTGAGGATTCCTAGAGACAGGATCACCCTTTGGTCTGAGGATTCAGGAGAGGTAAGAACAGCAGCTGGTTGCTCTGCTTCTCTGATCTTTCAGCGTTCACCCTAATATCTGAATCTGGGTTTTTATTACTAAGACCAATTATAATTCCCACTACAATATATCCTCCAATAACAGAGAACCAATAAATGTCACAGGGTTCCAGACAGAAGGGTTCCACAGAAAACAAGACCATGAGAATTCTCTAGTTGCCTTCTGATGGTACAATCAGAACAAGAGCAATGCAGAGGCTAAAATCGGGTACAGTTCCAGATGGCATGCCTCTCAAACACAGACCACCTGATATTGTTGCTATTAATTCTGGCTAACGCAATGATGGCAACAAAACAAACTTTGCCAGGCGTTGGTGGTGCACGCCTTTAGTCCCAGCACTCAGGAGGCAGAGGCAGGCAGATCTCTGTGAGTTCGAGACCACCCTGGTCTACAAGTTCCAGGACAGCCTCCAAAGCCACAGAGAAACCTTGTCTCGAAAAATCAAAACAAACAAACAAACAAAAAAAAAAAAAACCATGAACTTTGGGGCCAGCATGATGGCTCTGAGGGGAAGGGCACTTGCCAAACAAGCCTGACAACCTGGATCAATGCCCAGAATGTTGGAATGAGAGAAGTTACTCCCCGAAAGGTGTCCTCTACCTGCCATACACATGGCACATGAGCTAATGCACTCACACAGACACATCACACACATAGGAGTGGGGGGTGAGAAAATAAATTTAATTACAAAAAGCCAGAAGCAGTGTTACACATCTGTAACCCCAGCACACTGGCAGAAGCAACAAGAGAGATGGACCGACTCCAGGAAGGTAGTTTGCTGACCTCTGCCCACATGTGTAAGTTAATATATGAACTCTAGAGAGCTGCAGTGCACCAGCAGAAAGCCAAGGGAGGCCTTGAACTCTTGATCCTCCAGCTTCTAGCTCCAATGTGCTGGGAACAGATGAGCATGCCACCATTCCAATGAAGTTAACTTTTTTGTAAGGAGACAAAGAAAATGCCCAAAGTTAAGATGAGCTAACACATCAGACACTTTAACACACAAACAGAAAACTGAAGTAGACAGTACTCAAATTAATGAGCTCAGTGGCATCTGTCGGCAGCTGTCACTCTGCTCCCATGAGCACTCTGTTTTAGTCCAGTGATTGTAAAAACCTCACTGTGGGATTTGTCTTCAAAGTCTTCAGGTACAAAAACAACAGGCTACTGAGTGCCATTTTCTTTTCTTTTTCTTTTAAATTAGTTCATTTCTATTTTTTAGATGTATGTATGTGTGTATATATGTATGTATACAGTGTTCTACCTGTATGTATGCCTGCAGGCCAGAAGGCAGCACCAGATCTCATAACGATGGTTGTGAGCCACCATGTAGTTGCTGGGAATTGAACTCAGGACCTCTGGAAAAGCAGCCAGTGCTCTTAAACACTGAGCCACTTCTCCAGCCCCCGAGTGCCATTTTCATCAACATAACAATCACAATAGAGTGCCTGCTACTGACCCAAATGGCAGTGCTGTGACCCGCAGTCATGTATATTATAGCTGCATTAATATTTCAAGATTATTGAGATAAACACAATTTAATTTTTCTTCACAAGGAAACTCAAAGATCCTTAGAGAAGTCACCAAACCACCACAGAGCTACAGTCTGAGGACAAACTATGCCCAGTTGACATACTAATATACACAAGAGAGAAGCTAATGAGAGCTGGGCATACTTCAGCCATCTGATGCTCTACACACGAGTCCAAGTGGGAACAGCTCCTGGGGGAACTGTGGTTGGAGCTTACAGTCCTCACTTCTTAATCTTCTTAGTATGGAAAATAGTACAAGAGCCACCTTCTACCCCAAATCCAAAGGCAACCAATCAAAAACATGCAGGACTGAGATTGTAGCTCGGTTGGTAGAGGGCTTGCCTAGCTAGCATCAGTGGTTTTCAACCTGTGGTTCATGATTCAGAACAGTAGCAAAATTAGTTATGAAGTAGCAACAAAATAATTTTATGGGTGGAGTCACACAACACGAGGAAGTGCATTAGGAGGGTTGAGAATCACTGCCTAGCATGCATGAAGCCCCAGATTCAATTCCCTGCACAGCACAAACCAGGTGTGATGGCACATGCCTGTAATTCCAGCATTCTGGAGCTAGAGGTAGGAGAATCGGAGCTCACAATCACCCTACGCTACATACTAAGATCAAGAACAGTCTGGGACACAAGAGCACACATGAGGTTTTTTTTGTTGTTGTTTTGTTTTTAAAGTGAAATTTTAATTAATAGCCCTGGCAAGTTATCACCCCAGGTTCCCAACAACATCTTAAAATGCCAAAGCACAGAAGTAGCACAATGGAAGAGAAGGCCAAGGGCTCCCATTTAGTCTTTCAACAAACCCTTAGTATACTTCCAGCACTGAGTCAGAGAGACAAACATGCTCCCTGCCTCCTTGGAGCTTAAGGAGAGGGCTTGCAAACCACCACCGCTAAGTGCTGAAACACACACTGTAGCAGGGTTCCAAGGTGGGCACCTAACTCATACATGAGGGTTTGTAGGACTCTGCCTGTCTTCAGTTTTGCACGAATCTACAAGGTCCCATCACTGATCTCAACCTTTTTATTTTGCCTACCCCCCTTTAGTCTGCTGACTTTCTGATGAATTTGCAGCATGTTTTTAGCCTATTTGGGGATCAGATTGCTTCAGTATCCTTCTCAGTTCCTAAAGCCTCAGTCTGCAAATGACCTCATATACACCCTCTGTTCTCACTGATCACTCTCTCCTCTGAATTTCCCTCCTCTCAAGAAGGTCAGTAATTCTTTCAAAAGAAGTGGAATTTAATGCTGAAAATGGCCCATGGTGCTACTGGAGAGGTGCCAGGAGTCTCTTCTCTCCACAGTGAAAATAACGTGCCAGCTGGTGACTCGGTCATAATTATGGTCCTCAAAGTGGTGGCTGAATTCCAGAGGGAATGATTACAATCCACTAGATGTTCTCATCATTTTAACTGGCCATCCTTTGCTTCCCTTACTCCATGAGCCTCAACTACACCCTGCTATTTCTTACAAGATGACATACCAAAGACTTTACAGTTGGAAAGAATTGTTGCAGATTAGTCATTTGGTGCAGTGGTTTGTGGACTACGACCGAGAAAGTGCCAATACAAGAAGACACCCAGATTTTGTGTGCTCAAGAGTTAACTCAGTTCATGAAGACTTCAGCAGAGAGCTCCTCCTGCTTTCTAAGAGCTTGTGTTTTTGCATGTTTTAATCACTGTGCTGTCACTCTGTGAAGGGCCCCTCTGATGGAGGAAGTGCTTCTGTGTATGTGTGTGTCTTACTGGATGACGAAGTACTGTTTGGCCAATGAGGCAGCAAGTTAGGTGGGACTAGGAGTCAAGGAGGATTCTGGGAAATGTAGTGAAGAAGTGGTGATCCAGGCAGGAAGTGACATAGCAGGGAGACTGGTATAAGCGAGGGCAGGAAGGAAGTCATCCTTTTCACTCCTGCTCTCTACTCTAGAGTCACCATGTGAGCCCGGGAAGACAGGATGCTTCCGCTGGCATCCTACAAGAGAAGTCTTACAAAATATATAGATTTATGATATTTAAGACTGAACTAGCAGATGAGAAATCCTAGTCATTGGCCAAGCAGCATTTGTACCTAATATAAGTCTCTGTGTGTTATTTAGGACCTTAACGTGGCGGTGGGCAGAACTTGGGCAGCCTGGTGGAAAGCACCCACATGGCAGTAGGGCTCGGGCGGCTGGTGTAAAGACTTATTGTTACACTTATTGTCCATTGGGGCAAACCTGCTTCAGTAGGTACACTGCAAGTTCATAATCCCACCCTGCCCAGTTCACCGCCAAGCAAGGCCGAAGTGCATCTACTTGCTCAGGCTTAATGGATTACTCAGCTGCACAATGACAACCCTGACAGCACATCCCTGACAATACAGCATGTTAAAATTTGAGAGCCAATTTAAAGAGTTTCCTGCTTTTCTATTCGAGGAACATAGGCAGTTATTAGTTCCCTACCCATGACTACCCATCATGTGTTCAACTAAGGGCTACACACCTCCAGCAACAGGAAATTTAGCATCTTCCATGCTATCATAAGACTTCCCTGGTCCACTGTGTCTTAACCGAACACACAGACACAGACACAGACACAGACACAGACACACACACACACACACACACACACACACACACACACACGATGGGATGGGTTCTATCCACAAGGCACAAACCTTTCCTTACAACTCTCTGATGACTTGTCTATCCTCACTCAAGCCCTAGGATCTCCACAGTTGTTTTCCCCAAGTGGCTTCTTGTCCTTTCACTACCTCTAGACAGAAGTCAAAATCCCTGTCCTAGAAAAACTGGCCTTAATTCCATCGCTGTCTGCACTTCAGTGTAGAATAGCACAGAACTACTGGCCCCTCTAATTCTAGATGTAGTGAAATGTAATATTTTTTGTTGACACATCACTACTGACTCACATTTGGTTGGGGACCAACACCCCCAAATGCTATGCCTAAGCCGAATATCCAGCAGTAACATCTAGTGCTTACTTACGCAATAAGTTCTATGACCAAAACAGAACTTACATTCATACCATTAATTAAAACTCACTTTATAGTAACTAGTCCATCATTTTGGTTTGACCAAAATATAACTGAGCTCCATTTTAGACATGTGCTGCCCTCTAGGTCTCAGATTCATCACACACACATACACACACACCATCTCCCCACATCCAGGGTAAAAGCCTAGTCAGGCTTTCTGTGTGGTGCCACAAACACATTCCAGCTCCACTATCCAAGTCACAAAAAACCATTTAACACATATTCCTCTAGAATTCAGTTCCTCTCCAAAGCAGCAATAATGAGATGGCTCACAGCCACCTGTAACTCCAGTTCCAGGGCACCCTCTTCTGATCTCCATGGGTAGCAGGCACAAACATACATGCAGACAAACCACTCCTACATACCAAGTGAAATAATTATCTCACAGAGATTTAAAAAAAAAAAAAAACAAAACAAACACCATTTGGAAGACTAACCTGGCAACACATAGAAAGTTAGACAGGGAAACAGAAACCAAGTGCACTCAGGACCATAACGACCTTTCCTTTCTTTGGCTGAGGTACTCTAGATACAAACGTGAAGATCAAATTATCCACATTTTCTGACTCCAAGACAAAATGAACCACTACCACTAAGGCACTCAGAATGCTGCCAACTAGATAAAAGAAGTGTAACCCTGACAGTCAACATAACATTGCAGCCGCCTTGAGTTTAACACAATTGACTCCAAACCAGACACTTGATTGTTTTGGGGGCACAAAACACAGCAGTTTGCTGACCAACTACACCACATCTCTCCAGCTCTCTCCATCTGCATATGAACACAGAGAACACAGTCTCAAAGAAAAAAAAATAGCTTCAACTGGAAAGCAGCAATGGAATCTGCTTTACTTGTATGGTATAATTTTTAAGCAGAGTTTTTCATTCTGCTTTGTTTGAGGTAGAAACTCACAGATTATCTGCCTGTCTCTGCCTTCAGAGAGCTGGGGCGAAGCCAGAGTGTCATTCAGAAGCAACAGGAAGTTGCTATTTCTCCCTTCAAAACAAAACACACCACAGATTTGGGTCTTCACACTGATCCAAGAAGGGAGCCTGCCTCACTTGGACACTAACATCTGTATGAAAGCAGTTCCTGAAATGAGAGACTGGGAACCTGGTACTGAGGGTGCTGAGACAGAGTGGGATAAGTCTAAGACCAGCCTGGTCTACTTACAGTATTGAAACAAAAGCATAACACTGTGAGTTGTCCTGATTCCCCCATAAAAATGGGTCACTGAGTTAGGAGCTAACATACATACACTCAAAGCATGGAGGCCCTTTCTAAGCAATTCCAAAGCCAAGGGCTAGAAATGTCACATCTGATAACATAAAAATGTAAACCCTTCTGTAAGGAAAACACTGTAAATGGGAAACCTGTGTAAATGATGAGGAAACACACACTAAGCATCATTGTCTATAGATATACCCATATCAGAGAGAAGACAGTAACAATCCAAAGGAAAATACGCACCCTCACAAAACCTCGTAATATGCCAACAGCCAATACACAGTCACTCTCGCAGAAGTAGCAACAGTTATGACAATGAGTGTTTTTCCTTTGTCAATGGGCAAAAATGGTAAAGATGAAGATAACTGAAGCATATGAGCATCACTGAGAGTCTAATATTATCAACAGCCAGAAGCATGAAGGAGGTAAATCTGTATATATGCACATACTCCATAGACCTAGTCAAGCTTCAAAATTTAGAATATATATACCTCCAAGCACACACTGAATCTAGGTATATGTATATTTGCACAGAAAAGAGTGTAAAATCAGACTAAATTCCTAACAATGACAACCACAGCCCGAATCTATAGAAAGAGTGGGTGACAGACTCAACTGTACTGGAATGTCTGTTTCCATTTTTATAGGAGCACTTTGTTTCCAACAAACTTAAAGTCTGCTGTACAGTGTCACTTTCCACACTTAACACAAGCAGTTGACATGCTACCTTGTCTGGGAATAATGTGTTTCCCTCCCCTTCTCTTCCAGGAGCTGTCCCTGGAAGATTCCACAAACCAACTAATTCTTCCCCCTTCTAACTGCAGCCACCAGAGGACTCCACAGGAACTCCTCCATCATCTCTTCAGGGGAACACTGCAAAACCCGAATTGAAAGCTAGCTTACCACTAAACCTTTTCAGAGCCAAGGTTGCACCAGGCATACCTGAGAGTAAAAGTGGGTACTCGGTTTCTGTAAAGATAATTTTCTCTTTGCAGACCATACTATCTGTCAAAACTACCCACCCTTTGAATATCACAGTATAAAAGAAGCTACAAATATGTAGACATGTGGGTGCTGTGTTCTGGTGTTTCAAGTTCATAAAATTTTCATCTGCACCTAAATACTATTCTTTTTCCTACCTGAAAAATACAGATTTGTTTGGCCTTTTGTGTGTGTTTGTGTGTGGGTTGGGCAATGAGAGTACATCTCAGGGCCTCACACATAGCAGGCAAGTGCTAAGCTACACCTCAAAAAAAAAAAAAAAAATCTTGTGGGGAAAAGACATTCTTTACACCTGGGGAACATGAAAGCAGGTGACAAGCCCAGATGCCCATCGATGGGATAGAAACTCTGTGGATATAACACAATGAAATTTCATCTAGCTGTAAAGAAGATTAACTATGTTATTTGGATGAAAATGGATGAAACTAAAGACCATGTTAAGTGAAACAAGCCAAACACAGAAAGACAAATTCTTCAAGTTTTCTCTATGTGAAATCTGGATTTAAATATATATACATATTGTCATACTAATATACAATGCAATGCTAATATATGTCATATGACATTTCATGTCACATATACACATGTATATGTCTATATACATATAATATACATATATATGACATGAAAATTGAAGGGGGACAAGAGGAGAACCAAATGATAATGAGGAAGAAAGTGAAAATATTGTATGTTTTCTCTCATGCAGGATCTAGCTTTAAATATAAATACACACGACATGAAAGCAAAGAGGCTATGGGGTGGAAAAGGAAACTAAAGAGGAAGAGGAGGAAACAGAGGATAAAGAAAGACTAACATGTTTCTCTCATGCCCAGAACCTAGACTTAAACACACACACACACACACACACACACACACACACAGACATCCCACACAGCATAAAAGTAGGAGGACTATTTGTGGGGTGGGGGGGCCAATGGAGTGGTGGGAAAGGTACCCAGGACGTGAATATGAGTAAGGACACTGATATATGTAAAAATGTCATATGAGGTGTGGTGGCACACGCCTTTAGTCCCAGCACTTGGGTGGCAGAGGCAGGTAGATCTATAAGCTTAGGGCCAGCCTGGTCTCCACAGTGAGTTCCAGGCCAGCAAGGGTCACACAATGAGATCCTGTCTCAATAAATAAGTAAATATATCATAATGAAGCCTATTAGTTAGTAAGCAAACTAAAAATAAATTTAAGCTAAGAAAAATAAAAGCAGGTGGCAGATCTCTGGCAGATTTCACTGGAGGATAACTTTTGAAACGTGAGAAAGCGAGGGAACGAGATGTCTGAGGTGGGAAGGGATGCAGTGAAGAGCAATGAAAAGACATTTTAATAGAGAGAGCCACTATGGGCTTAGGGAGAAACCTGGTGCTAAGGGTAACTCTCAAGAATCCACAAGGAGGCCCCCAACTAAGACTCCTAGCAACAGTAGAGGGGATGCCTGAACAGACCTACTCCTGTAATCAGATTGATGAATACCCCAACTATCATCATAGAGCCCTCGTCTAGTAATTGATGGAACCAGACACACAGATCCACAACCAAGAACCAGGCCAAGCTCTGGGAATCCAGGCAGAGAGAGGGAGGAGGGGACATATGAGCAAGTGAGGTCAAGGTCATGATGAAGAAATCTATAGAGACAGCTGAGCCAAGCTTGTGGAAACTCATCAACTCTAGACCTACAACTGTGGAGACTCCAGCGGACTAAACTAGGCCCTCAGTATATGGGAGACAGTTGTGTAGCTTGGACTATCTGAGGGGCCCTGGCAGTAGGACCACTACACAAACCTGGTACATGAGCTAGCTTGTTGGAGCCCATTCCCTATGGTGGAAGGCTATGCTCAGTCTTCATGCATGGGAGAGGGGCCCGGCCCTGCCACAACCCTTTGTGCCAGACTATGTTGACTCCTCATGGAACCCTTACCTGTGAGGAGGAGTGGACTGGGGGTGGGCTGGGAGGGAGGAGAAGGGGCTGGGAGGAGGAGGGGGAGGTAGAACTGTGGTTGGAATGTAAAATGAAATCAAAACATAAAAAAAAAAAAAATGAGAAAAAAAAACAAGGAAACAAACTCTAATAGAATATACTACCTGGATCCTTTGACAAAGACTCTTTAAAAGCTTTAAAGAGAGTGGATCCCAGCAGCAACTGTAACTATCACAGAGGGGCTTTCTCTGAAGCAGCTGTAAAATTTACAAGACTAATTCTAGCACTTGGGAGGTGGAGGGCAGATCAAGGGGTTCGAGGTCGTCTGTGGTTACACAGTGAGTTTGAAGCCAGCCTGGGCTACTTGAGACCCTGACTCAAAGGGAACAAAAAGATTTTACAGTATTAAAATGAATCCCCAGGTGCTGACAGTGTAGTTCAGTGTTAAGAAGCCCCTGAATTCAATCTCCAGAACTACAAAACGACAGCACTACGCTGCCATCAGAATGCCTTAATGTAAAAGTTGGCAATGACTGAGTTGTTGACAAGGAGCAGGAAAAACCAGAGCTCTGCAGTACTGCTGGCTTGTAAAATGGCACAGCCACTTAGGAGAACGGCTTCTTTCCCAAAACCTTAAATACAGACAGACTGCAAGACCTACAATTTTACTCCTAGACATCTTCCCAAGAGAGATGAAAACATAGCTACCCCCAAACGTTTATGCAAATGTCCACAGGAGCATTCTTCAAAACAACCCCCAACCTGGAAACAATACAAATCCCATCAACCAGCAAATGCAGGAATAGTAAGTGCCTGATCCATAGGACAAAACTCATCAGAGAAAGGAATAACTGCTGATGATGCTTCCCAAGCACACCTTAGCAACAAACCACTGCAGCAGAGCAGGGAGCCAGACAGAAAGACTGAGTTTACAGGAAGGGCCATAAAGTGAGTCTATAGACACAGCGGACTAATGATGGCTTGGGGCTGGAGATGCAAGCGATTGGCTGTAAACCAAGAGGAAGGGACTTCCAGGAACACAGCAAATGCTCCAGCAGGGCTGCTGTGATAGTTGACAATTCTATAATTTATTGTAAATTGGATAATGAATTGGGTGAATTTTATGGTATGTAAATATCACTTCAGTTTGAAGAGAGGAGGGGACTCCAAGGTTAGGCAGCCCCGCTTGTCTGCAGTTCACAGTTCCCTGTATTCTGCAGGCACTTCCTGATTCTGTGACCTTGTCCCGTGGCTTTGAGAAGACAATTTTCTTGGCCAGTCACCTCCCAGAACTTCCCCAGGCACAGCTGGTTCTATTTCCCGGCCTCTCAAGGCAATGGCACCTACCTTTGGAGTTTCTACCGCTGTGATGAAACACTGACCAAAAGCAAGTTGGGAAGGAAAGGGTTTACTGAGCTTACACTTCCTTATCACTGTTCATCATCAAAGGAAGTCAGGATAGAAACCTGGAGGCCGGAGCTGAGGCAGTGGTCATGGAGGAATGCTGCTTGCTCCTCATGGCTTATTCAATCTGTTTTTTTTTTTTTTTGTTTTTTTTGTTTTTTTTTTTTTTTCCAAACAGGGTTTCTCTGTGTAATAGGCTTAGTTGTCCTGGCTCTCACTCTGTAGACCAGGCTGGCCTCGAACTCACAGAGATCTGCCAGCCTCTGCCTCCCAAGTGATGGGATCAAAGGCACGTGCCCTCACCACCTGGCTCAGTCTACTTTCTTATTGAACCTATGACCACCAGCCCAGGGATGGCAACACCCACAAAGGGCTGGGCCCTCCCCCATCAGTCACCAAGAAAATGCTCTGTAGGCTTACCTACAGACGGATCTTATGGAGGCATTTTCTCAATCAAGGTTCCTTCCTCTCAGATGACTATACCTTCGGTCAAGTTGACATAAAACTATCCAGCACAAATACCGAGTCATAAAAACTATACAGAGCTGGGCGTTGGTGGGCACACGCCTTTAATCCCAGCACTCGGGAGGCAGAGGCAGGAGCATCTCTGTGAGTTCGAGGCCAGCCTGGTCTACAAGAGCTAGTTCCAGGACAGCCTCCAAAGCCACAGAGAAACCCTGTCTCAAAAAACCAAAAACAAAAACAAAAACAAAAACCCCAAAACAAAACAAAACAAAAAACCTATACAGAAAGGCACCATTTCAACAAGATTCAATTCCATGTTAGCAGGAACAATGGCAACAATGCATACTTTTCAAATTCCAGGGCCAACAAGATGGCAATGGCACCTGTGAAGCTTGAAGAACTGGGGTCAATCTCCAGGTCCCGCGGGAAAGAACTGACTCACAAGTTGCCCCTTGATGACAAACATTCATATACATGATGAAATGTAATTTTTAAAAATGTCAGTCCTACTCCCCAACCATCCTCTCATCCAAATAATTATCTAATCCCCTTACAATTTTTCAGAAGACACCTTAGCTCATTAATTCCAGGGGTTTCCCCTCAACTTAAGCAGACATGTACAGAAGTCACATGCCACATTTTAATGCTAAACAAACATTTAACATGTGGTCAAGAAATTTTTAAGCTGCTGGAACTTAATGAGACACAAGACCATGCAACTCCATAGACTTCAAACCAATTCCTAATTTAAATTAACACAAAAACCCCAACTAGAAATATTATCTCAAGCGGGCCTTCTGGTGGGCTCATCTTAGAATGAGGTCTTCTGTTGTGACCATGTCCTCATCTCTTAATGTCACCAGCACTGTTGACCCTCTATAACAGACAACACAGACTAGGAGGCTTAGGAAACCCTCGAGAAACTGCAGCAACCTCAAATGGTGGGCATTACTTTTCTGCTTCTTAAATAACTTCTGGAAGTTGCTGCTCTTATTTTCAAAGAAAACTGCAATTTATCTTCAAACCAAAACGACTCAGAAATAGAATGCACCATAAAACTGCTGACTCGTCATTTAGAAAAACAAGCGTCAGGACAACAGAGCCAATGCTACAGGGAACTCCGTGCCCTCTAGAAGCCATTTCTAACCACACAGATTAGCAAGCTGGGCTGAGGGGGACAGCAATATTAAACAATGAGGGAGGCACATAAATACTGGTGGGGGGGGTTACCACTCTTCTGATTTAGACTTCCAGAAAATAGATAATATGAAATGTCTGGAATTTTATTAAATATAAACCTTCCCAACTTGAGAGTTAAAAGGCCCACCCTAGAAAAGGTGCTGTGGTTTCATTTTTAATGGCTGCTCCTGCGGGTAGGTGGAAGGAGGGTGGAACAGGGCAGAACAACACATCCCTAGCCCAGAAGGGCACCTCCTTAGCCAAGAACTACACATCAAATTCTGCACACATCTTGGTCTGTGCTACTGTAATGGAATAGCTGGCAATTTGGAAAGAACACTCTTATCCCTTGGTTCTAGAAGTCATGGCGTCCAAGCTCAAGACTGCAGCAAGTTCCAGGTCCAGCAAAAGCCAGTCTCCACTTTGAAGAAGTCAACACATCCTAGAGCGAGGACAGCTGGGCCTCGTGAGGCAGAAGGGAAGACAGGCAGCAGCTGGTGAAGACCCCCTTTAAGAGTCGCATCCCACGAGCAAACCCTATGGACTAATGACCCCTTACAGGCGCCACACCTTAATAGTCTCAGACTGACTTTTATGTTTCATTACCTGAATTTTGAAGGTGGCATATTTTACACATAACAACTCATTTAGTTCTAACAAGAATCCTACTAGGCATTTAAAAAGTGGGAAGACTAAGGGACAGAAAAGAAAGTAAACTGAACCTGACTCAAAACTACTAAGTAACAGACAAACTTGGTAATTCTACCATTTTACATCTCCTAGGTTGAATTTGTCAAATTAACTAGCCCTGGCAAATGATCAATTACAGGACACCTGGCAAAAGCCTACTGTCGTTTTCAATTAACATCTAATTAGTCCTAATTAACTGGGTATGTCAAGTAATTTTAATGTAACATTATGTTGTTTTCAAAATTACCCTTCATTAAAGTTGGCAAACTGTAAAGCCCTTGAGGGCAGACTCAGCAAACACTTACAGAATACTGTTTAGAAGACTGGGACTTTGACGTTCACTACTTGCAGGAAAAACTGATAAATATTTGCCTTTTTCTGCCATTGAAAGAAAAGTAAAGCAAGGGCCTATTTCTCTAATGGTTTAATAGACAACTCCAAGGGGGGGGGGATGCCAGTCCTCTGGTTCCCACATTTGTCCCCAGCCCTGTGAGCGTCTATATTTACATCTTTTCAGGTGTGCCAAGTCTTCCTGACACAAAGGGACTTTAATGTGCTTCTGAGCACCCAGTATAGACTCAACAGAATGCTTAATCGATAAAAATGACCTCCTTTCCCTACTTTTCCGCCATACAGAGATGCTCAAAATCAATTTGGCTAATTAAAAAATAAAATAAAACAGATGCAAATATCTGCAATAAAAGTAAGATTCTCTGGCCACAATCAGCCCTGAATCCAAGTTGACTTCTGTCATCAGGTTCTAATTAAGAACGGCAGATAAAGCAGATGGAGGACAGCTTCAATCCTCGTGCTAAGTTGATACTGCTCCGGTGAAAACACAGAAAAATTGTTTGGACAAGCCAACTGAACAAACACGATATTGGATGTCTAGAGGAAAGCGGTTCTTAAAGAGTCTCCTTTGCAGCAGACGGCTATCTGGACCTGGACTGATAACTGGTTGAAGGGGAAGGGATCACAATGCTGCTGACATTCCAGCCAGGCCAGGAGAGGAGGGGGTGTCAGGGTGGGGGGGTGCTCTCCCTCCCCTCTTTAAAAACTGTTTTCTTATTTTTATGTGTACGGATGTTTTGGCTGCACTTGTGCGTGCACCACACGAACCCTGGTGCCCACAGAGGCCAGAGGAGAGCATTAGATTCCCTGGGGCTGGAGTTACAGACCGCGTGGGCTGTCCTATGAGGACTAAGAATCGAACCCAGGTCCTCTGCAAGAGCATCTAGTGCTCTCAACCTCCAACCCTCTTTTATAGGGTCTCTTCTTTTGGATCTGCTTAGTTTTCATCCCATTTTACTTACTCTTAACATTTATTTTACAATATAAAGATATTTTCACAGAAAATTGTTACAGACACATACAGCATGCATTCGTGCACCCACTGAATAAAGTAATAAATAAGTAAATAAAGTAGTAAAAATATTTGACGTTTCAGTGTCTGGATTTTTTGACATCAGTAATATTTAACCAGTAAAGTCTATGCAAATATTCCAAAATCTGAGAAACTCTAAAACTTGAACCCCTTCTGGTCCCTAGCATTTTGGATAAGAGATAATCAATCTACAATGCTCCATGTAGCACCTTAATCTGTAGCAAAATTCAACTCAAAAAATAGTGTCTTAAGATGGTTTTCTTTGGTTAGTGCCTAATTCCTTATATGTGTAAGAAGTCCCAAGCAAAGGAAGTCTAGCAAGAGCAGACGCTGGTGAGAAGAAAAGCCGTACAATTCTCAAAACAATAGTTTGCTGACACGCTACAAAAACCTAATGCAGTTAGGACATAACACAGTTTGGGGTCATTGCTCACTGATGCCATGCAAGTGTTAATGAGAAAATATCTCCTGGTGCACAGGGGTCAAAGTTCAAACTACAGGTCCTAGCACTCAGAACCTTCCTTTTGTAGATCTGTCTGGCTTTCTGGTCTTCTCCAAATTTTCTCACCACTTTGGCTTGGCTCACTCATTTCAGAAGAAAGGAGATCGAACCTTTATCACCAGCAGAGGCCTTGTCCATTCTTCAAGGCCCTCCTTAGAAACTGACTTCTCTTTATAGTCCAACTCCACAGTGTCCTCTGTCTCAAAATACCAGTTTGGCCAGTAAAACTTGGCAGGCTCTTTCTCCCTACAAATGGAGACAATGCTGCCAATTCCTGGGCCACACAGGGAATGACGGGGGGCCTCCTTGTCTCTGTGTCAGCCACACAGCAGCTGAGCAGGCGCCTCCCAACAGTGCTGCAGTACAAACTGAAGATGAAGCCACATCAGGTCCCTTGTGAGCTTACAGGGTTTTGTTAATGGATTCACAAACTTACATTTTCATTAACGATGACTGTAAACAGTTTTAAACCGAGATGGTGTGCTGCATGCCTACAGTCCCAGGGAAACGCAAGCAGAGCTCTGTGAGTTTGAGACCAGCCTGGTCTACACAGAAAGTTCCAGGATAGCCAGGGCTACAAGGTAAGACCCCCCATCCCAATATCATCAACAACACAAATAATAATATAATCTTATTTACAGAACTGCAGAAGGGCCAAATGTCACCCCTAACACTGCACTCGCTGACTCACCCTGAGTGAGTGACTTGGTCTTTGTAAACTTTGGTTTCCTGGCTATAAACCAGGACTAGTAGTGACTACTTCACAAGATTCCGTCAAGTCAAATGAAATAGCAGGAAAAAAGTTCATTAAAAGGAGCTATTAGGACCTAAAATCTCTTCCCTTTCACTAGGTTAAAAATTGTAAGTAATAATCGAAGTAGCACCTGAAACCGGTTTGGTTTTTTTTTTTTTTTTTTTTTTTTTACTTCTATTTCCCATAATTCTTCACTGAAAATACTCACGTCTCAGCCCATACCTGATGGGTAGAACATTTTAGAGCTCATCAAATTTCCTCGGGACAGCTAGGTGACTCAACACATACAAGTATTGTATTTTCTCCTTTGCATGGCATGGTAGTCAATAACTCTAACTGTAATTTCCAGTCATTTCCATGTAATACAGCTATAAATTTGGCCATGCCATCACCATTGTATTACCAGCCCCTACTGGCAAACTTTACAGACTTGCAGCAGAGCTCCTGCTCAAATGCACTACGGCATCTTAGTCACAGCTGTACTGACTGACTAGAGACCTATATAACACGTCCCAGTGGCTCCTGCCAGAGGCCACTAATACTATGTCACCTTACACATGGTTCCTCAGGCAACCAGCACTCATGTTCCCCAGTGATACGGCAGTGAATCCAAGCAGGCTTATTGAAAAAGAGCCCATTGAACATTTTAAAAAATATTAAAATTTATAAGAAGTTTGGATAAATAACAACAGAAGAAATCAAAGTAACCAAACTGAGTTTAACAAGTATGCTCAAAGGTCACAGAGTGACTTGGGCTGAGAAGAACCTCAGTGACCCGAGAGAAAACAATATGAAAACTGCAGAAGCAGAAAAGCACATAGTCCGTGTCACCAAAAGGTGTGTCCTAGTGAGTTTCTGTGACAACAAAGGGCTCAAAAGTGACTCGTCCAATGCAATGCCTGAGTTATAATTGGTGGGCTAGAAAAAAAAACAAAAACAAAAACCAACAACAGATATTTCCTTTGCATTAGAGTTGAGTTTCCCCAATCACTTTCAAAAGAACACACTAGCTTTCTGACAAATATTGATAGCATACCAAATAATTACATGGCGCTAATGTAAACCACAAGCGCCCAGCTGAGGAGGTAAAGCTGGTTCTCACGGCTTCTGGGAGGCAGTGCTTGAGGCAACTTAGCTGACTTATCAACCGGAAACATCAATGCTTATGAATTTTTCATTCTCAGTATTTTCCTTCTACCAAATTAATGAACAATTGAGTACATTCTAGACACCTTCGCATAGCAACATCTATAGTTCCCTTATTCATAAAATAACACCACATAATTACTGACGTGACCACGGTCTACTTAAAACTAACAGCCTAAAGTTCTCCCTTGGGACTCTCCCAGAATCCTGCAGGTACCTCTCCACCAAAACCCCCACCATAAATGTCTCAAGACTGTATGCTCTATGAGTGCCACATGGTCACATCAGGCACCTCTGTCACTAAGACACTGACTGGACAGCATACGCTCAACTTCGGCATTACAAGCAGACTGGTAAAGTGTGACCTTACTCACAGGCCTATCCTCAGACAAATGGACTGGAAACATCTAGGGAGCCTGACAAGGCACGTCAGTGTGAGACATGGCGTGTCTGCATTTGGCTGCAAAGCACAAGAACTGGGCACTGGAGTTGGCAGGCAGTAAGCCGTCAGAGCTAACTGAGTTCTCCAGACTGGCACCCTGACTCCTAGAAAGATGTCGTGCCACACATGTGCACCCTAGTGTCACACCCTAGTGTCACACATCTGCCATATACCTGCACACCGGTGCCCTGCGTCTGCACACCGGTGCTCTGTGTCGTCTGCACACCGGTGCCCTGTGTTGTCTGCACACCGGTGCCATGAGCTCTGACTCTTCTAGGGGAGTTTTAAAGAAACTGCCCATGCTTTGCCTTCCAGTGTCACACACAAAGGGTCTGTGTCAGAATGTTCAGGGTTGGCAGCCCACCGCTCAGCATCATGCCAAAACAGTTCTCAGCTGACTTCACCAAAGTCTTGCTTTCTTGCATCCCTTCCTCTCTCCAGTAGATTGCCCACACAGAGGAAAAGAAACCTTTCCAAAAGGTAAATTAGTCATTCCACATTCACAAACCCTCCAAAACCTCAAAACAATTCTTTGCTGCTCTTAGGAGAAATGCTAGGACCCTTAGCACTGTCCAGGGGCTTCTCTACTCCAGCACTCACTTCTCCTGATACATTGTGTCATGTCCACAGCCTACCTTCCAATAGTGTCTCAGCCATTACACTCATGTTCCTGGGACATACAAGGACGCTTCTCACTTTATCATCTCTCCCAGTAACGGTTTCTTTCCCACACCCTAATTCCCCTAGTTAACACCTACTTAACTGTCAAACCCTAAGTCACCCAAACCCCACTTCTCTCCTTCCTGTCCCATCTCACCCACCAGGGCTTGCAAGGCACGCCCATGCAGGTGCTGTTTACCTGTGTGTTATTTGCCTAGTGTCCATCGCGTCATCCATGCTACCCCCAAACCGCATGTGCCCTGAGAACAACTGTGCTCAACAAAAAGAAACACCTGTTTTCAAAAAAAAAAATAGAAAACTATGAAAAACCAATAGTTTTACCTGGGTGCGTGTGTGCGTGTGTATAAGTTTCATTACTTTTAAGATTTTTTCCAGTCATTTCTTTAAAACTCGGGTCAAAATTTAAAAGCATCATGGTGAAAGAACAGTGGAGGACTAATGCATTTTTCTAAAGCATAGCTACAAAGGTGTTCTGAGTCAACAGCTTTGTGTGAACCTGTTCACAACTTGAGAGCAACATGAACTGTGGCTTTCAATATAGAACTGCGCCCTTTATAGCATTGTTTTAAAACCCAGGGAACTATAAAAGGATTATAGCACCTATGAAGAAGTAAGAAAAAGATTAAAATATATGCCAGAGAAGGGATTACAAAACATATAACTGAAGAATCATGGCTGTGAAGTTAGTAGCTGAAGCAGAGTAAGCCAGTAGTCAGGAAAAAAAAAAAAAAAAAAGCTCCTTAGTGTCTTGAAGACACTTCCCATACTACCGACCGACACTTACTGTGAGCAAGAAGTTGTGGCATGTGGTGAAGAACTGTGTGTGCATTATTTATATATATATAATACGCATATGAGTATACTTATTCGCTAGTATTTTAAAGAAAAAAGAGATTTTACATATTACATGTAACATATGTTCAGTCCTTTCTCAGAAGATAATACTGTTTTTTTCAAGCCAGTACCTGAGTTAGCATGTAGGGTTTTCTCCTTGTGTGAAAAGTAAATAGATAAAAAATCAGAACCATGTCAAAGTCCCCAGTCCTTTCCCAGTGGTGCTTAAAGTCCTAGCCCAGTTATAAGTCAAAGTAGCTAAGTGACTCCTGCAGGCTACAGAAAACACTGAAGTTCAGAACTGAAGCCGTAACGCCTCCTGGGTCTTCAATTATTAATGTACTTCCCCTAAGACTTAACCATCTAGAGCACCTAGCAAGAATTTAGGCTCAGTGGAGCCGCACAAGCTGGGGAAAACAGATGAGGAGGGAGGGAGGGAGGGAGGGAGGGAGGAAAGGAAGGAAGGAAGGAAGGAAGGAAGGAAGGAAGGAAGGAAGGAAGGAAGGAAGGACAAGCAAACTTTTGTTAGGACAACGAGGAATGCAGAGCTTGTAACAGTCTTCTGTGGTGAGTGACCCGCCCTACAGGAGACTTCTCTGTCAGTGCAGATGTCCAACTAGCATCACTTCACGATCTTAGGTATCCAGAAAATCGAAAAGGCTCTGGTCAGCAGTCAATACACACAAAGACTGGCCAAATGTGTCCACTGCACAGAGAACAAGGACTCCTCGGCTCCCTTGCACAGTCCCCGGCCCGCCTTTCCCAGCAGTGCTCCCTCCTGCTGTGATGCCCTGACCCGCAGCACAGCCTTTGCCCTCCTTCAGGGCTGTCCTGAGGACACCTCCCTTCTACATGGCCAAAGCCTTGCAAGAGTATTCCCTCTAGCACCGATGACCTCACCCTGCTTTTCATAACCACTGATAGGACTTTTCCCTCCGCTCCTTGAGCTCTTGCACAACAGGTAGAAAGCTTTCCATTTTCTACACTGCCATATGTACTTTGGGCCAGATATTTATGGAAGCTGTCAGCCCTGGAAAAACGGCCCTGTCAGTCTGGGAAAGCAGTCGATGACCACAGAGCTGGCACGGTTCAGCTGATACAGCAGGCGTTTATCACGAACCTCCAGTGGCAAGCCCGGAGGTGAGCTACACAAGATTCCTGCCTCTGCGTTCACACTCCAGTAGAAGTGGGTACCAATGAAAATCGCCAGCTCTACACCGTGATAGCTAAGGTATGAACAGAGGGTCCTGTTGCCACACGGAAGATGGAACAAACTCAGGCTGAAGGTGGGTGGGAAAGGGCCTCCACTGCAGAATCCAGCTCATGTGGACATTCAGGAAAAAAGCACAAGAAAAGGAAGGCAGAGTGTAACCAGCCAAGAAAACAGCACATAAGAAGGCAAGAGAGGTAAGAGCCTGGAAACCCACACCAGTGTGGCCAGAGTTTGAAGGACAGGTGAGAGGCAGGGGAGGGGCCTCCTGACTCACCTGAATAAAAGAAGAGTTACCCTCTAGTTGAGGTAATCAACACTTGTTTTACATTCTTGGTCAACAAGAGGCAGCTGGCACGGTGCTGGAGCTCAGTAGTAGAGCTCTCGCCTATCACATAAGGCCCCAGGCTCCATCCCAACACCGCCCCTGCCTGCAAAAATCAGAAAACTGCGCCTAATACTAACTTTGTAACTATACCTAATTCCTCTTGGGCACAAATGTCCACCTAGAAAACAAGATGTATGGATTGCATTCACAATGGTCTCTTCCCTCATCCCTTTCACGAGTGGAGAGTGGGGAAAGCCCACGCTGGTTTAGACAGGGGCAAAGAAGGGAAACTAATGGAGTGGCACTGTTTACAGAGAAAAGGATGCCCAAATCACTGGGTAAAAGTTTGTGGGGTTTACACGACATGTGTTCAATCTCAAACTGTCATCCCAAAATTACTGACTTATTAAGAAGGGGGCCAGTGAGATGGCTCAGCAGGTAAAAGAACAAACCTGGTGACCTGAGTTCAATCCCATATGGTGAGAGAGAACCTGACCTCCAAATTCACCGGCCTGTTCACACATACACATGCTAAATGTAGTAATTTTTTTAAGAGAGAAGGTACTTTATAATGTGGTATTCCTGGAAACAAACAAACAAACAAACAAACCTTAATCCTAATTATCAGAACTCCAGACTGCAGAACCTTATACAAATTAACTAGCCTGGATTCTACAAATCAACATGCCAGTGTCAGCCCTACCAACACAAAATAGATAGAAAGGTAGACAGATAGATGATAGATAGATAGATAGATAGATAGATAGATAGATAGATAGATAGACAGATGGTAGATAGATAGATGATAGATTGATTGATTGATTGATAAGAAAGGGGAAAATGTACTGAAGAAAGAAGGCAAGGAACTTTTCTAGATTAAAAAGTCATCCAAGAGACATGACAATTAAAAGAATATGGACTAAATACTAGGTAGTATGTTGTACCGATGTTAAATTTGTTGATTGTGTAACAATACAGTGCTTATTTTGGAGAACCTCTTAGACTTAATCTTTTTATTTTACAATGATTTGCACATGCAAGTGTGCGTGCGTGCGTGCGTGCATGCATGCGTGTGCTTGAGTGCGTGTGTGTGTGTGTGTGTGTGTGTGTGTGTGTGTGTGTGTGTGCTGCGTGCGTTATGTACATGTCAGAACAACATGCAGGACTCAGTTCTCTCTTTCCCCCATGTTGGCAGCAAATGGTCTTACCCGCTGAGCCATCAGCCCTGTCCTTCCACTTACTAAAAAATATATGGTAGAGTATGTAGGAGTAAGGTATCATAACTTCCACAATCTACTTTTAAATGACCATGGTATGGTTCAGGAAAGAAAGATACATGTATTTGCATATACACACATATATGGAGAGACAAAATCTTAACAAGTGACGAATCTAGGTGGATGGTTTACAGGTGGAATTTACCATTTCATTAAACGTTGGTTGCAGAGGAGATGAAGAAAACTGATGGAGATATCCTTCTGTATGCTGTAAGTATATGTTTCTCTTATTGGTTGATTAATAAAGCTGTTTCCGCCAATGGACAGGCAGGACTTAGCCGGGCAGAAAATCAAAACAGGGATAGAAAAAGGTAGTAGGTGGAGTCAGATGCCATGGAGTTGCAGAGGAAGGAAGAGACCAGGGCATCACCAGTAAGGGAAGACTACGCGGAGATACACAGGTTACTGGAAATGGGTTAATAATTAAGAGCTAACCAATAAGAAGCCTGAATCATGGGCCAAACAGTTTATTATTAATATAAGGCCTGTGTGTGTTTATTTGGGACCAAACGGCTGAGGGACAAGTCAGTACAGAAATTTCTGTCTACAGCACATAACAGAAAATGCAAAGGAGTCTTTCAGGTAAATATAATAGTTATGAAAACAAGAAGACTTTAAAGACTAAAGAAAATTAAGAAATACAAAGTTTTCATTTTAGAACATAGGGGAAAGGTTGTAAGTTCTGAGATCATTTTGGGGAGAGGAAATTTTAACTAGGAATTAAAGGCTGAGCAGCTTCAGATGGACAGGAATGTGAGCAGGTGTTAGCCAGACGCATGGGTACTGAGTCCCATGTACCATATGAGCTGTCATAACTGCTCTGGCCAGCAGGTGAAAGTGGGGGCTGGAGCCGGGAACTGAGGAGCTCTTCAGATTCTCAGCAGCATCTAGACTCTACGCAGGAGATGACAGGAATGCTGGGGAACATTTACTAATTTTCTTCCAAACAATCAAAGACACACCTGGTTAACTTAGGGAGTACAGACAAGCATACAATAAGTTTAGCTCAATGTCTTAGCTAAGGTTTCTATTGCTGTAATAAAACACCATGACCAAAAGCAACTTGGGAGGAAAGGGATTGTTTCATTTTATACTTTGTAGTCCATCATTGAGGGAAATCGGGGCATGAACTCAAGGCCACAACCTGTAGGTAGGAACTGATGCAGAAGCCATGGAGGATGCTGCTTCCTGGCTTGCTCCTTGTGGCTTGCTGAGCCTGCTTTCTTATAGAACCCAGGACCACCAGCCCGGAAGTAGCACCATCCACAGTGGGCTGGGCCCTCCACACCAATCACTAATTAAGGAAATTCCCAACAGGCTTGCCTACAGCCTGATCTTATGAAGGCAGTTTCTCAAGTGAGGTTCCCTCATCTCAGATGACTACAGCACAACAATCATCTCATTTTAACATTTCAGACTACTTTTTTCATTTAGAAAATTATATGTATTTACAGTGGGAGTGCACATGTGCGGAGGTCAAAGGACAACTTAGAGGAATCAATTCTCTGCTCCCACATTGTAAGTCCTAGTGTCAAACCCAGGCTTCAGATTTGCCAGAAAGCACGTTTATCCACTGAGCCATCTCTCAGGTCCTCATTAGCCTTTTTCTTTTTTCTTTTTTTTTTTAATAAAACACAGGGTCTCATTATGTTGCCCAAAGTGGGCTCAAGAAATCCTGCTGCCTTAGCCTCCTGAGTAGCTGGGACCACAGATCCATGCCACCTTAGGGAACTTTAAAACAAGTTGAACTTATATTTTTTCTTTTCAAAGTAGTTATTATTCCACCCTATTAAAAGTCTTGTAAACGTAACTAAAATTGTCCTATCAGAGCTGTTTAACCAATGCTGGACTTTTGTTTGTTTGTTTGTTTGTTTGTTTTTCTAGAGAGGGTTTCTCTGTGTAACTCTTATAGACCAGGGTGGCCTTGAACTCACAGACATCGGCCTGCCTCTGCCTCCCAAGTGCTGGGATTAAAGGTGTGCACCACCAACGCCCCACCAATGCTGGACTTTTAGACTAATGCTCTTAACTATGGAGCCATCTCTCCAGTTCCTGTTTTACACACACACACACACACACAGCTATTAAAATATTTAGTGAGACTGGAGATATGGCTCAGCCATTGAAAGTGCCTAATGCTTTTGCAGAGGTTTGGTTCCAAGAATCTACATGACAGTTCACAGCCACCTGTAACTCTAGTTCCTGGGAAATCTCACCCCTCTCCCGGCCTCTAAGGGCTTCTACACATACGTGGTCACAGAAACTCACAAAGGCAAACACATACACATAAAATAAATAAATCTTTAAAAAAAAAAAAAAAAAAAAAAAACTAAGGCCAACAAGATGGCTCGCTGGGTAACAGTGCTTGCTGTCAAACCTGGCATCCTGCATTTGAGGCCCAAGCCCCTTGTGGTAGAAGAAAATAATAGACTCCCTTGAGTTGTCCACTGATCTCCACGTGTGCCTCAAAGACACTAAATATGGATTAAATATATATTTAAGCCGGGTGAGGTGGCACACGCCTTTAATACCAGTGCCCAGAAGGCAGAGGTAGGAGGATCTCTGTGGGTTTGAGACCAGCCTGATCTATATAGCCAGTTCCAGGCCAGCCAGAGTTCCATGGTAAGACTGTGTGTGTGTGTGTGTGTGTGTGTGTGTGTGTGTGTGTGTAACAATTACATACAGAATAGAATTCATCATTATAATCCAACAATTTCACATCTGGGTGTGTATCTCAGGAACTGAAAATGGAGGATCAAGTATTTGAATACCTGTGTTCATGTACACAGCAGAAGTGACCCAGTGCCCATCAAAGACAAGCAGATACACCAAACCTGTTATAGACGTGAAACAAAATATTTTTCAGTCAATTTTGACACATGCCATAACAGGATGAACTTCAAGGACATGTGGAATAAGTCACATACAAAGGGACAAATACTTTATAGTGCCACTTGTAAGATCCCTAGAATGGTTACAATCAGAGACAGAAGGCAGGACGGGGCATAGAGGCACGTGCATTTAATCCCAGACAGAGACAGGTGGGTCTAGGCTAGCCTGGACTACATAGCAAGTTCCAGGCCAGTCAAATCTATATAGTAAGACCCTGTCTCAAAGCAAATCCAAGAACAAAGACACTGAAAGTAGAAAAGCGGTTTTCAGAGGCTGGGGATTGATGGCATGGAACAGCAACTCAGCGTCCAATGGGCATGCAGTCTGCACTTGGCAAGATTCTTTAAGGTTTCACAAGGGCTGCAAAGCCTTGTAAAGTTTTTAACATTCGTGACCTGCACACCTAATATGGAAAACGCGATGTTATGGATACTTTGCCTTAATTTTCTTAAATAATTAAAAGATGTTTGGATGAGCACTGTGTGTTTCCAGTTGCTAACTGGTTTCTGAGATCACAGATACCTGGAGTGAACCTCAGAGGGAAAAGATACAGAAGAAAGTTTCTGGTTCCTAAACATGCGGCCATTACCTTCTGGACAATTATACCACTAGCCTTGATGTTACAAAAGCTCTCGAATCACACCGAATGCCAATAACATCCCCTCAACATTTCCTTCCCTACGTGCCAGGTCTTTGTGTGCAAAGAGACAAAATAAAAAGGACAGTGACAGATGAGTGTTTTGGGAAAGGACTGAAATTTTAGATGTCAATGTCACAGCCTTATATTAAGGTGGCCTCTGAGTAAAAACCTGACCTAGGAAAGAAAAAAAAAGCAGGAAGGCCAGGGTGCAGGAGCAGAGAGTCATATGTAAAAGTAAGGAGGGAGCCACAGGGGTCTGCACCTCACGGGCCTACAACAGCTCTGCATTACTTTTCTCTATCTTGGTCATTTGATATCTGAAAAAGTTACTGTCATTACTGTAAAGAGAGGAGGCTTTTCACCGTCTGGTACAATGCTACATTCAAGGGTGGTGATCCTGGCTGAGGCAGGCTTCCTGAAACAAAGCAAAGGAGAACAGCTCAGAAGTTGTGAGATAGCAAAAGGGGGAGAACGGGGGAGGGAGGGGGAGAGAGAGAAACCCTCACCAATTCATTTTAAACAGACTAATGAACTGAACAAACAGACACACACCTATAATCTCAGCCTTTGGGAGGTAGAGGCAAGAACTTCATTAATTTAAGGTCAACCTGAGCTACACTGCAAGACGCTGTGGCAAAATACAGAAGAAAAAAAAGCAACATTAATTTAACTTGAAGATAAAATGCACTTATGGAGCATAAAGAGCATGGCAGGCACAAATAAAATAAAAGAACCCCAAGGGCCTGGGTGGTAGCAGTGGGAAAAAAAAAAAAAAAGAACCCAACAACTTAAAGAGCATTTCAAAAGCAAATCACTAACAAGACACGAGGAGGGAAACAGTTGATGTGTATAACACATTACAGAACAGAAAATGGGTCTGATTAAACTGCATATGGCCCACAGTTCTTTACTAGAACACCACTCAATAAAGCTTACGGACTGAATCAAAGAAAGTCCATGAAAGGGAGCAACAAGGACAAAGATCTCAGGAAAGGCTGCCTTAGGAATGGAGGAGAAATTCAAGAGAGAGAGAGAGAGAGAGAGAGAGAGAGAGAGAGAGAGAGAGGGAGGCTGGAGGAGAACAGAGGCTCAGTGAGAGCCATGCTGGAGAGGAGAGTGGTCCACAGCTACTGCCAACCTCAGCGAAGGAGCCAGAACAGCTGGGGAGGGTGACAACCAAGACGCCAGTGACATCATTGGCTAAGACTGTCTGAAGCCAGATTGTTGAGAACTCAAGCTGAAGCTGCAGCAAGAGAAGGAAGTCACTAGCTATTTTCCTTAAGAAATCTTGTAGTTTAGAAAAAAAAAGAAGAAGAAGAAGAAGAAGAAGAAGAAGAAGAAGAAGAAGAAGAAGGAAAAGTAGGTAATGATTGCCCGCAATCCGGAACTCTGCTAGAAATACCTCCATTTACCTTTGAACAGGTGGCGGGACCACATAACCCTTATGGAAATATTTATAACATTCAGTATGGCTGGGCCTCGAGCTACCAGGATGGGTGATATGAATGTAGGAAAGGGACATTGCTGCCATTTGTGGAAAGAACAGCAAACCTTCACACCTTCTCTAAGATCTAGCTTGGAGAGTGGCCTTCTGAGGTCACAGAGCGAGCATGACCTGCTGACTTGTTGGATGTTTAGCTAATGGGAGCTAAGCCATCTTAAACCAGTTAAGGCTGCTCTGCCAGCATGTTTGCCTCTGTGGTCCCTCAGAGGACCGATGCGTCCTCCAGCATGGAGAAACATCCCAGCCCATTCCTGCTCCAGAGGAAGGCACAGATGCTGCTAGGAGGTCTGTACTAACTAGTGGACTTCCCCACCCAGTAATCAGGTCAAACCTGGTGGATACTTTTAAATATCCAGGAATGGAGTAAATAATGTTTGTTTGTGCAATACACATGGTGCAAAGCTGTCTGTCAGCAAAGCAAACATCAGCTTCTCTTCCTAAAATGCTTGTTTTCCTTAAGTTAGCTAACAGAATAGAGAGCAAGTCTATTTGTCATCATCTTGCATTATTTTAAGACAGACTTTAGTAAAAGACACTACATGACAGCTTACTTGTCCTGTAAAAAACACATTCCTAAAAAAAAAAATCACATCCTTAGGTGATTTTGTCATTATGCAAAAAAAAAAATATGTCATTATGTTGTGTCCTGAATAAGACACAACAGGGATATATATGGTATATACACAGGCAAACACACACACACACACACACACAGAGAGAGAGAGAGAGAGAGAGAGAGAGAGAGAGAGAGAGAGAGAGAGTATGTCATTGCTTTTTGGGTCATGAACAAGCAAGATTAAATCAAACCTTGCTAAACTAGTGGCTACTGATGAATTCTGGGGAGGGACAAGCATTGTCTTCAGTTGAGTGTCACTGATGAAGCCACTGGGCTTCAATGAAAAGCTTCAAACCCACTGTCACACAGATAACCCTGGCTAAATTCAGGGGGTCACAAAATAAAAGATATAAATGAGAAAAAGAGTCTTACCGAGAGAAGGGTGGGGAACAGCTACAATGTATTATATACATGTGTGAATTTGCCAAAGAACAGATCTCATCAAAGTTATGAAGAAAGCATAATGCATCCCAGAGCAGCAGTAAATATGAGATGAGAGAGGCTGCTGACAGCAGAACACTTTATGTTGTATTGTTTCACAAGGAAGAATACACTCTAGTAGCTGGGCAGTGGTGGTGGTGCATGCCTTTAGTCCCCATAGAGGCAGGAAGGTTTCTGAGTTCAAGCCCAGCTAGTCTATGAACTGAGTCCTGTGACAGTCAGGGCTACACAAAGAAACCCTCTTTTGGGGGGAAAAAAGAATACACTCTAAAAGAGTGGTAGATACAATATATAGTAAGAGTAAAGTATAATATAATAAATACAAAAGCCAATGCCATAGTCACCCGTGACCAGACCTGTGCTATACATTCTATGCCCTCCACGTCCTATGAATGGCAGTGCAATGGGTGCATTAGACACCATTGCCACAGACACACAGCTAACGTGCTCCACCTCAACCTCACAACTGAAGCAGCAATAGGAGTTTTCCCACTGCACTATAATCTGATGGGACCACCATCCTATGTTGTTTAACACTGACCACAACGTTTTATGTGGTGTGACTGCAATTATTAGAAAGTTTGTACATGAGTCAGAAAAAAAATCATGTTGTTTATCTGAGACCATACAAAATTTTATAGAACTAAACTAATATGTAATCCTTACCAAAGTTACAAAGTTTTATTTTAGTAATCAGCATAAGACAGTCTAGAAACTTCTATGTACACTTCAAGCACAGGGTTCCAGAGCACAGCTTTTATTCTTTTGTGTCCTTTTGACAGTCTTATTGGGTTTGCAGTGGTCACTTCCACAGCCCAATGGAAGCACTGGTTATCAGAATCTCAACTATCCCCGGCAGGACTGCACTAGTATGCTCACGGGACACACCACCAATCTTTCATTTCATCAGAGCTATCACATCAAACAGAGCTATCACATCAAAAAGTTGTATTCCAGGCAGGCTACCAACAACTCAAAATAAACTGGATTTGTTCATCTGAGAACATGTTTTGAAATCAGATGCAACCCCCAAACCCAAATTCCTTTATTTCTCACATACAAAGAGCAGAGGGCCTCTTCACTGTATCTCCCCGGTTTTCCAGAACCCCAAGTCTTCAAGGACATAATGATGGTGACAGCATACAACGCAAGAGGGCATGGAAAGCTGGGTCTTTGCTCAGTGATCAGCCCTATAGAGAAGACATTATTACTGACAAGCTTTAAATCAAGGACACCCATCAGTGACAAAAGGAAATGTGCCTTAAAAGAGACGGCAGAGCACGCTGTATTGTTCTGTTTGTCTTAATTTTCTGTCATAAAATCTGCTCAAACAGTTCCATGTCTTGCCTGAGTTTCAGGACTGTCTAAACCCCAAATGCCACTCTGTGGATGGAGGTTCTGAGTCAAGTAAGCACATTGCTTTATGATCACAGACAGGCAAATGAAAAACTGAGGCTTTGCACACTCAGGTGAAGATCACAAGATACCCTCAGCTGTCTTGGCTGTGTGGGAAAACACTGACCCTCTCAGATTACCACTCTGCACACACTGGCATTTAAAAGAAAGAGAGGAAGGAAGGGGGAGGGAGGGAGGGAGGAAGGGGGGAAGGAGGGAGAGAGGGAGGTAGGGAGGGAGAAAAGGAGAGAAGGAGGCAAGAAGGAAGGAAGAAAAGAAAAGAGGAGAGGAGAGAGAGGGGGGGGGAGGAGGGGGAGGAGGGGGGGGAGGGAGAGGAGGAGAGGAGAGGAGAGAGAGGAGAGGAGAGGAGAGAGAGAGAGAGAGAGAGAGAGGATAGGGGAGAGAGGGAGGGAGGGGAGGGGAGGGGAGGGCTGGGACGTAGCTCTGAGAAAGCTGGCCTGGCATACAGAGATTCATTTTCCTTTCTAGTGACCTGGAAACGGATGGTGGCACACTAAAAGGTGCTAACTAAAAGCCTGGCCTCCTCCAGCCCCTGCAAAGAAAACCTTTGAAGAGCGACCTTCTGAAGGCACTGTCAAACAATTTAAGATATTACCCAGATTGCTTTCTGAACTCATCACAATCCCTGCACTGCTACAAAACCACAAAACCTGCAAATATTAATTCCAGCCAGACACACAGCTCAGGTTGGCCTTAAACTTGCTATGTAGCTAAGGATGACTTTGAACCTGGGGATCGAACCCAAGATTTCATGTATGTTACATACTCTACCAACTATGCAACATCCCCAGGGCTAATGAAAAAGTAAATATGATAACCCCAAGGAATGTGGATGTTTTCACAACTATTTTAAAGGTGTTATGTTTATGCGTATGAATGTTTGCCTGCATCTATGTATATAGATACCTGGTGCTCAAGGAGGCTAGAGATACCGGGATCCCTTAGAAGTGGAGTCATAGTCGGCTGTGAGCCTCCAAACGGGAGCCAGGAACCAAACCCAGATCCTCTGTGAGAGCAACAATACTCTTAACCACTGAGCCATCTCTCCAGGCCAAGAAATTTATACAGTTGTTTTTTGTTGCTGATGTTGTGGTTATTTTCTTGGTTTTTCAACACAGGGTTTCTTGTGTAGCCCTGGCTGCCCTGGAACTTGCTCTGTAGACCAGGCTGACATCAAGAGTGCATGTTTTTTTTTAAAACATTTTTCTATTTTTAAGAGCCATTTGTTACTAATAAGTTCAACAGGTTGCAGAATGTAAGGTCAATTTACAAAAACCACTTGTATCTCTATATAATAGCTATGAACAATTAGAAAATAAAATTTAAAAAGGAATTCCATTGCTGTGGTATAAAAAACAAACCAAATATTTAGGAATAAATTTAACAAATGAAAACTACCAACAATGCACTGAAGAAAAAGAAAGACCTAAATAAGTGAGAGGACATTCCCTACTCCTGGATGAAGACTTACTATTATCAATATTACAACACTCTCCAAACAGACCTAATGAAGCAGGAAGTCCCTACCAAACGTCTAACTTTTTTTTTATAGAAATGGGCAGCTGACCCATGAAAATTGAGAGGTGCATAATTCCCAATTTAAAAACTCATTACAATGCTACATGAACCAAGAAAGTATGGTATCAGCCTACAAATATCAGCAAAGGAATTTAAGGCTCAGGAAAAAAAAGCCTTCATTTTTATGACCCACTGATTTTTGACAGGATGTCAAGACAATTCAATAGAGAAAGAATAGTCTTTTTCAACAAATATATTGTGACAACTGGATACTCACACAAGAAAATGAAAGTTGACCCTTCCTAACACTGTGTACATTAACTCAGGAAAGATTAAAGACCTGAATGTAAGAACTAAAACAGTAAAACTCAAAGATGAAAACATAAGCATAAATCTTCATGACTGTGGATCTGGGAATTATGCATTAGACATGACACAAAAGTATAACCAAAGAGAAATGACAAACTGGCTTTACTAACATTAAAGACTTTCATTTCCAAAGTAAAAACGCAACTCACAAAATGGGATTACAGTTACACATCGTATATCTGACAACTGCCTAGCATTCCACATATAAAAAGAGCTCTTAATATTCAAAAGGAGATGGCTCAGCAGTCAAGAGAGCTGGAGTTCAGTTCTCAGCACCCATGTCAAGCAGATAACAATACATACGTGTTACTCCAGCTCCAGGGGATCTGATGCTGACCCCTGTGAGCACCTACATTTACATATACACACCCACACACAGGTGTACACAAACATTACCACACAATTTAAAAATATAAATAAAGAAATGGGCAAAGGAACTACACAGTCATCCCCCAAAGATATAGTGGTGGCTGTAAACCCAAGAAGAGATGTTCAGCATCTTTACAACTGCAAAGATGCAACTCAAAGCCACAGGAAATACCACTTCACATTGTCTAGCATGTCTATAAAGTGTGTGTGTGTGTGTGTGTGTGTGTGTGTGTGTGTGTGTGTGTGTGTGTGACAAGTATGAAGATATGGAGATATGAATTTCATACATTGCTGGTAAGAATATAAAACAGGACAGTCACTTAGAAATTTCTCAGAAAGTTAACCACTGAGTAACCACATGACTCCTACATAGTTACCCAAGAGAACTGAAAATCTACTTCCACACAAAAACCTGCGCACCAACATTCACAGCAACGTTATCCGTAAGGCAAAAGACGCAAACCACACAGATGCCAATCCACAGGTAAATGCGTGAACAAGACGTGTTAAATCCTTGAAATGAACTGGGCCTTGGTGATGCACGCCTTTAATCCCAGCCCTCGAGAGGCAGAAGCAGAAAGATCTTTGTGAGTTCAAGGCCAGCCTGGTCTACAGAGCTAGTTCCAGGACAGCTAGGATGATTACACAGTGAAACCCTGTCCAAAAAAAAAAAAAAAAAAAAAAAAACAAGCAAACAAAACAAAATATTCAAGATGAGCTATTTGGCCATCAAAACAAGTGAGGTGTTGATTTACACTGTATCACGAATAAACCATGAATACAGTTCTGCTGAGAAAAGGTAGCCAGTCTTGAGGCTGCATTTCATTTACATGTAATGTCCAGAATAGGGTCATACAGAGACAGAAAACAGAAAACAGTGGGAGCAGAGAGTGTGGGAGCAGGGAGAGGGGAGGGACTGCTGCAGGTGTAGGGATTCTTGTCAGGGGAGGTTGAAAATGTTTTGAAAGGACAGCAGTGGTGGTTGTATAACCTTGAGAATACACGAAAACTCACATGCTCATATGCTTTAAAGAACAGTAGTGGTGGTTGTATAACCTTGAGAATACACTAAAACTCACATGCTCATATGCTTTAAAGGGGTAAACTACATCCCTATTTTTAAAATTTGTAAAAGAACTACTTGTGTCAGCCATAAAATGCTCCAAGGGGAAATAAAGTAATGCCGAGTTCCTTAGCATGAGCAAAGGTGAGTTTTTCCAAGGTCAAGACACACAACGTTCTCAGCAGATCTGAATTTTTTCCAACTGTATCATTGTACAAAGTTAACAAGATTTCTGCAAAGATCAGCTATGATCACCCCACCCACACCCACCAACTACTTTTCCCTTTTCACCTTCCCTTCTAGTCTAGGCATGTGCGTATTTTTACAAGTCTATCATAATCCTTACAAATAATCACCCTACATTTCCCACACAGCCTTCAAAATTATCATTAAATGATTGTAATTAGCTGACATCTCTAATTCCCTTAACGTTCCCCTCTATGCCCTGTCTTCATGGGTTATTTCACCATTCATAGGTAATGTTACAAAAGATATGAATATGAAGGCCAGCATGACCCTTTCCTTTTCTTGAATCACTGAATAAAGATTTCAGAGAAGAAACTGCCAACCCAAATGACCAGTTTTAGGGCTCCTGGATGTCTCTCAAAGGTGTCACAATCACACGGTTCTAAGTGACGCAAACTTGCTTTATTAACATCACTGCTTTTACACTTTTGATATAATCAATGCTGAGACCATTTTATCAGGGTAATCTGAGAATTTCCTTCTATATTAAAACCTGGGACATTCAAGGGCTTTCAAAATCTATGAAAACATGCTGTAGACTTTTTCCTCTTTGTTATCCTTTCCTGTCATCTAGAGTTAAAAAGTGAGCATTGTAATCCTCATACTTGTAATTTAGAGAAATTAGAACATGTAATAAATTGTAGTCATCGTGTCAAGTTAGCAAACAGCCGGAAAAGAGTGGGCCCAGAATTCAACCACATTGAATGAGGGCTGTTGAGATAGCCAGTGGGTAAAGGGACTTGCCACCAAGCCATCTGAGTTCCATCCCCAGTACCCACATGGTGCAAGGAGAGGACCAGCTTTTCTCACTGCCACATTTACACCAGGGCACACATACACATACCAATAACGACAACAAAGAAAGAAAAACTTTTATCAAAGAGAAGGGGGGCTACACTAATTAGTCTCTTACAAGATTCTAAGATGATAAACTCTGACTGTCAATCTCCAGTCTGGACTGAGGGCTGCTACTTGAATTGGCCCATGCAAAATTCATGTTGAAACTTAATCCCCACCATGGGGGTACTAAGAGCTGGGGCCCTCAGGGCAGGCCAGGTCATGAGGGTGGCCTCAAGAATGACTCAGGCCCTTATCACCAGGCTGGAGGGAACTAGCCTAAGGCTTTTTTTTTTCCCCTGTCACTTTTCTATCATGAGGACAAGGTAAGAAAGCCTCTACTAGACACCAAATCCCTGATCTTGGAGTTGCCAGCCTCAGGAAGTAGGAAAAATAGATTCCTTTTATGTACAAATTACCCAGTTTCTGGAATTTTGTTACAATAGCATGAACTTAATCTGTTCTTGCCACTATATATAATTATCAATAAAGTACTGTTATAATATAAAAATAACTAACTAGGCATTAACTCCCAGGTCTTGTTTGGAACATATGTATACCTATTTTTTCTTTTCTGAGACAAGGTCTTGCTGTGTTTCCCAGGCTGGCCTTGAAATGACCATCCTCCTGCCTCAGCCTCCCAAGCACCAGGATTTCAGGTGTGCGCCACCCTGCTGAGCACACATTAGTTCTTACTGCATATTGTATGAGTCAGAAAACACCTCCATGTTCTACTAGTATGGACGAGGTAAGTTACCATCCAAAGCAGATGCAAGGGAAGCCTACTTTTCTTAGCTATGTTAACCAGCGGCATTGTTCCCACAGCATGCCAAATCAAAAAGAATCATTGGCCCCGGTCTGACAGAACATCAGGATGAAGATGCCAGTCAGTACTGTATTTATTCTCAGTGGCAGCACAGATACAAAACAGGGGAAGGCTCCAGGCAGTTAAGCCAAGGGGTGGGGGGTGGATAGTGTGCAAAGTCTGCAAAGGCGGCCTCCTTGGAGGTACAGACACACTCTGCTGCTCCTATGGGCTCCCCTAAGGCACCCTGGAGAGTTGTCTGCTGCATAGGCAGGGATCTCATCTCAATGTTATGCCCAACCTAGACTCCAGGCAGCTCTGTATGTAGGTGCCACTGGAAAGCCCCAGGGCATGTGACTTGAGCAGGTCGTTAGGTCCATCTGCACCAAGCTGTGGAGTAAGGAACATGTGACTGAGGTTCTGTGTGGAGCCAAGTGCAAGGTCCCTGGCCACCAGAAGATCCACATCTCAGAAAAGTAGGGCTTCACTACTCAATGCAGATGAATTTGAAGCAGTGGTAGCTGAGAAGCAGCTCATCCCTGAGGGCTGTGGGGTGAAATATATCCCCAGCTGTGGCCCCCAGGCCTCTCCTGATGGCTTGCACTGTGCTGAGTCTCACACCCCATCAGCCATGTTTACTAGTAAATCTCATGTCAGTCAGAAAATAAATAGATAAGTAAATAAAATCAAAAATGTGGAAGTGGCTGGCACCACCACTGTCCTTCCCACCTAACCTGGCTTAAGAGCAAATGCCCGCAATGGTCACTTGCTGTCAGCTCCCTACCTTCCTCTTCCAAAGCCCGCCACCCCGAATTCCCCTCAATGTAGATGTTCTAGAATTGTCAGTACACATGATGTCAAACAAAAGAACTTCATGGTGGTGCTCCTTCAGTGCTCACAGCATTTGGGGTTTCCTGTTTGTGTGCTCTGAGTGAAGTATGATGAAAACACAATACTAAAATAAACTGTGTGCAGCTGGACATGGTGTGCACACATATAATCCCAGAACTCAGGAAGCTAAGGCAGGAGAATTTCAAGTTCAAGGCCAGCCTGGTTTGCATAGCCAGACACCATCTCAACAAAAACAAAAATAGGTAACTATATAGTATACCATCTATCTAATTCAAATTGTAGACAATCTCGGTGATCCCTTTCTATGTATTTAAGTTTAATAAATATTCTTTGTATACCAAACAATAGAATAGAATTAAAGTTCACTGCCAATAATATAACAATATTTTTTAAAAACCTTTTGATGCGGGGCTGGAGAGATGGCTCAGAGGGTAAGAGCAATGACTGCTCTTCCAGAGGTCCTGAGTTCAATTCCCAGCAACCACATGGTGGCTCACAACCATCCATTATGAGATCTGGTGCCCTCTTCTGGTGTGCAGATATACATGGAAGCAGAACGTCGTATACATAATAAAAAATTAAATCTTAAAAAAAAAAAAAACCTTTTGATGCCACTTTATACACAACATGTGATTGTTCTTCAAATTTTAAAACAATTCAGGGCTGGAGAGATGGCTCAGCAGTTAAGAGCACTCACTGGCTGCTCTTCCAGAGGACCATGGTTCAGTCCCCAGCACCCACATGGCAGCTCATGCCTGTCTGTAACTCTAGTTCCAGGACTTCTGACACCCTCACACAGACATACAAGCAGGTAAAACACCAAATAAATTTTAAAACAATTCAACAGCAAATAAAAACATAAAATATGATGTTGCCTCGGTATGTTTTGTGGGGTTTCCTGGTTGATGATATTTTAGTTGTACCTAAATTTCCTGATGGGGGATGTCTTTCTGTATATATGTTTCTCTTATTGGTTGATGAATAAAGCACTGATTGGCCAGTAGCCAGGCAGAAAGCATAGGCAAGGCTACAAGATAAGGTGAATTCTGGGGAGAGGGCACAGAGGCAGCCAGGGAGATGCCATGCTGCTGAAGAAGTAACAAGTCAGATTATGGGTAAGCCACAGCCTCCTGTCAATACATAGTTTAATAGAGATGGGTTAATAATTAAGAGAGATCTAGCTAGTAAGAAGCCTAAGCCATTGGCCAAACAGTTTATATTTAATATTAAGTCTCTGTGTGTTTATTTGGGGCTAAATGTCTGTGGGACCAGGTGGAAAAGAAACTCCGTCTACAATTTCCTAACCATTAAAATTAACTAACCCTCCCAATGGTATGGAATGTTTCAGGACCTAAATGATTTTGAGGCCCTTTGTGGGGGCAGCACTATATGGAACCCCCACAAAACCCAAGAAAAAAGGCCCTTGCCTGATTCATCCAGACTGTACCCAGACAGAGCTACTGTCCAACTCTAGGAACTATTATACAAAAACTCCCAAAAGTCAAAGATGAGTTCTAGCAGAATTTGGCTTATATTGTGCATTTCAAAAATTTAAAGGAAGCCGGTGGTGGTGGCGCACACCTTTAATCCCAGCATTTGGGAGACAGAGGCAGGTGGATCTCTGTGAGTTTGAGGCCAGCCTGGTCTACAGAGTGAGTTCCAGGACAACCAGGGCTACACAGAGAAACCCTGTCTGGGAGGAAGGAAAGTGCATACAATAATCATGAAGAGGAACGAGCTTCAATGCACTCAGGAACATGCTCTGCCACGGTGGGACTCCCCAGCCCCGATGAACAACTCAACAGAAATATCTGTGAGCAGAAATGAAGAAACAAGGAACTGCTACCTCACAGACTCAAACCCATCCTTTATCACTCTAAAAAGAAAACCAGCTAACGAGAAAAGAGAAAAGACGTCACTAAATCAAAGGAGTACCTGTATTTAACAACTGGCAGCTTTGCACAATCTACAAAGCAACACCCATGTCCCCAATACACTCCCACTCTGATCATAATAAAGTAAAACCTCAACTATCAATTAAGCTAAAGTAAAACACAACATAAAGTCAGATTGCACAGTCAGACCTATTATCTACATAACAAAATGCGAGTTGACGATTGTTTGAGCGTGAGACATCTAGAATACTGACATCAAAGTCACAAGATAAAAAAAACAATGGCAAACCTGAAAACTCGACTTCTCAGTGATGTGGCTAATCTTTAACTCTGAATAAGGGAAGGGAGGGTTGGCCCTTGGTGTGGGAAGAATGCCAGTCTAGAATTCAGGGATGTGAGCTCCGGTCCTGCGGATGTGCCTAGGTAGTGGGGCGTGGCCCCAAATGCATCCCTCCTTTCCAGGGGTTACTTTCCTTGTTTCAGGGGTTGAGGAACTATGTTTGCCACAGAGGCCCTCCCCTACAAACACCCTCAGGAAAGCTTAGCAATGGTGGATTCTACAGCCATCCCCAGAGCCTAGTCACAAAGTCTCTGAATCTCACTCTTAACTAGTGACCCAAATGAGTCTTGTCATCTAGAAAAAACATCTGTCACCTGGCGAAAACATCCGCAAACACTACACTAGAAAATCTTCAAGCTGCGCACCTTCTCACTCCAATTCTACTCTGTCTGACTTCTCAGTTATATTAGAAAAGTACGCAACATTACAATGGCCTAATGTATGGTACTACACACACACAAAATAAAGATCACAGCAATCAACATACAGATCCATTCCTTCTGATTCCATTCACACCTTTTTAAAAGCATCCTCCCACATCCTAGACAATTAGAACATCAAATTTGGTGAGGGGGGAAATATTTCCATATGAAACTCTTAACACAGTCATAGGGAAAGACTTGCTGGGTTACAGGAACAGAGAATTATGTACCCTAATGGGTTTGGTTTTTTTTTTGTTGTTGTTGTTGTTTTGAGATAGAGTCCACATACCCAAGATTGGGCTCAAATTTGCTAAGTGGCCAAGGATGGCCTTGAACTCCTGATCCTTTCTGCCTCCACCTCCCAAGTGCTAAAAATACGTGCCACCATGCCCAATTTATATAGTGCTGGGGACTGAAACCAGGGTTTTGTGCATGCTAGGTAAGCACCGTACCAACTGAGCTTCCACCCCAGTCCACACCTAATGTTTTAAATGGAAATTCTACATGCACCCTTGCTTTGAAGAACCTTAGATGGTCACCTGTTTCTGAATAACCATTAGCAGAGAAGAACCCCACCAAGTCCTAAAACCATGAGTCCTGCAATACTGGAATGTAATTTTTACAAAGAAGGGAAAAAGAGAAAGGGAAGGGAAAGAGAGAGGGAGAGGGAGGGAGGGAGGGAAGGAGAGAGGAAGGGGAGGAAAGAAGGAAGGAAGGAAGGAAGGAAGGAAGGAAGGAAGGAAGGAGGGAAGGAAGGAAGGAGGGAAGGAAACAATAACTGGTTACTAATTCTTCAGAGACACCTTGGTGTAGATAAACAGGTGGCTGGAGTCCACAATCTTTTGATAAGAAGGTAATGACAGGTAAAAGAGGAGCCTGACAGGCTTTCTATACCAAACAAGCAGCTTTCTGTTGTTTTTCTTCCTGCTACATTGTTTTGCTTTAGACAGTTTTCTTGAGTTCTCATCATCTTCTGTTGTGACTTACTAAGCTTATTTTCTTATTTAGATTTATAAGCAACTATAAAAGGGACTTGAAAAGGATGGCCATTAGCAACCAAGTATTAATATGGCAGCTACAAAAAAATAAAGATAAAATCAAGATTGAAACAGAAAACTGGGTTTGACAGATTATTGTGTGACTCCAAAGGGAAACAGGTAAGGAAGCAGGTGACACACTGATACAGAACTTAACCATTAGGAAACAGTTGTGGGTGTGGAGTTTGCTCAGTGGCTAAGAGCACTTGCTGTTTCAAGAGGCCCAGGGTAGATTCCCAGCACCCACCTAGAGGCTCAGCTCCTCCTTGGGCACCAGGCATGCAAGTGCAGTGTGCACTGACCTACATGCAGACAAAACACTCATATATGTAAAATAATAAAAAGAAAATTGCTGTAAAGCAGCACACTAGAGCAGGTCAATGTAAAACATCCACAAGGTAATCCCAGCACTGGATGGGTAACTCTTGCAAAAAAAAGTCTTGGTTACTGGGGTCATACAAGCAAAAGCTTTGGTATATTACAATATTTAAAAAGTGGGCACCAAACTCTACCCACTCTTGCAACAAATAACACATTTCATATTAACACATGTAGGGGCCTATTGTCCAAAAGGCTCTGAAGCAATGTTCTGACAAAAGCCCAAATCTCACACTCATTAGGACAGAAACACTGGGACTGAAGAGATGACTCAATGCTTTGGAGCACTTGCTGCTCTTACAGCGAACCCCAGGTTCAGTTCCCAGCACCCAATGTGTGGTTCACAACCATCCTTAACTCCAGTTCTAGGGGATCTGATGCCCTCTCCTGACTTCCCTGGGCACCAGGCATGAGCATAGTGCCCATACATACTCATACATAAAGTCAAAATAAACAAATTTAAAATAACACAAATATCAGTATTTGGAACTAATATAAGAAAATGATTTTAAGAGAGTGTCTTCTGGGGCTAGAGGTATAGCTTAGCACATGGAATAAACAAACAAACAAAAAACAAAAACAGACAACTAATTCTGATGTCACACAGACAAGAGTTGAGCTAAAACCCCAAATCAGTGAATTACTATGTGACCTCAGACAAATCATTCAATCTAAGCCTCAATTGTCATTGGTAACATAGGGATAACACTCCGTTCAGACACAAGATTTCACCAGGGTTCTTCACAGAGGCTCTTTAGCCCTATGCCTGGCAGACAGTAATGGCACAAAACTGTCTTTATCACCATCATGATGATCAAACTATAAAGTTAGCGCCATCCCCATCGTCCACACTCAAGCGAAGCTAAGAGTTACTTGCAGAGTTTAAAAGTCCCAGTCATCAGAAAGGAGACACCCAGATGCTTATACAACGGCAGCAGCTCTTTCCAATCACAGAACCTTTCATTTTCACCACCTTGGTGAAGACTAAATCAGACTGATTATCAACATCAACAAGAGAAGCTTCATCCGAGACCAGCTCGATTGTGCCGGGAATTTCCAATGAGATTTGGGTTAATGATCTAACCAGTGTGGGGTTATGGGAGGATTGTGGGGTGTTTGTTTTGTTCTCTTTCTGTTCTTTTAGAAATGGAAATAAGAGGAGAAAAGGAAGAGGAAGAAAGTTTTCAGAGCATCCCATACACCATGCGTTATTTATCACAAACACAGAGAACGGGTGATAGCAGGAGCTGGGAGGTGACTCAGCTGACAAAGGTGCTGGCTGCCAAGCCTGACCCCTGATCCACATACACATTCACACACACACACACACACACACACACACACACACACCACATCCACACTCACACACACATACACACACACTCACTCACACACACACACACTCTCTCTCTCTCTCTCTTTCTCTCTCTCTCTCTCTCACACACACACACACACACACATCCACACACACACACACTCACACTCACACACACACTCACACTCACTCTCTCTCTCTCTCTCTCTCTCACACACACACACACACACAAATAAATAAATAAACTTTAATTTTTTAAAATTATTTCACAGAGCTGAGGGCAAGCCCACTGGTAAAGGTTTTGTCTACCATGGAGGCCATGAGCTCAATCCTCAACACATTAGAAAAACAGTTATATCCGAACGAGAAAACCATGAAACAAAAGTTAGGTGAACTAGCAGTGGTGGTACATGCCTTTAATCCCAGAACTCAGGAGGCAGAGACAGGCGGATCTCTATGAGTTCGAGGCCAGCCTGGTCTACAAGAGCTAGTTCCAAGACAGCCTCCAAAGCCACAGAGAAAGCCTGTCTCGAAAAAAAAAGTCGGGTGAACTATTTCTCATACATTAAAAAGAGCTAATATCTGGACAACATATTAATACTTGCTTTAAAAGTACCGTAAATTTGCCGGGCGTTGGTGGCGTATATCTTTAATCCCAGCACTCGGGAGGCAGAGGCAGGCGGATCTCTGTGAGTTCGAGGCCAGCCTGGTCTCCAGAGTGAGTGCCAGGATAGGCTCCAAAGCTACACAGAAAAACCCTGTCTCGAAAAACCAAAAAAGAAAAAAAAAGTACCTGTAAATTTAATTATAACTTTCTGTTAATGTACCAAATATTTATACTACATTTATAGCATATAAATGTATATATTGCTCCAGAGTATAAAGAGTGTTGTGAATTGGTAAAATTACTAATACAAAATATTTTTTAACTTGTCAAAATATACTGCTATCAAAATATAAATGTCATTGTTTTGATTTCTGTGTTTCTTTTTCTTTCTTTTTTTTTTTTTTTTTGAAAGTTTGAGAGTTGACTGTGGTTTCATAAACTTTTTTTCTAAAAGAAAAAACAGGGCTAAAGAGATGGCTCAGTGCTTATGAACTTACTATTCATGCAGAGGACCTGAGTTTGGTTCCCAGCACCACAGGGCAGGTGGCACACAAGTTCCAAGGGATCTGACAGCTCTGACTGCTGCAAGTACTGGGTACACATACTCACACACTCAGGCACATACACAATCACATAAAATTAAATAAATAATTTTGATTAAAAAAAAACAGAGCTAATGTGATTGTAAAGTTATATTGGCCAAATTCATTTTTTAAAAACAATCAAAGGGAATTGTGTAAGCAGCAAGCTGCCATTCTGTCCTTTTAAAACCGTGGCTTAAATCTTCCATTTTCCACCCATGTCTTTGCTTTTCAGAATGGGTTACTAGACTGAATGTAGCTCCCATTTGCTCTACTTCTTAACCAAACTCTGCTCATCTCCTTGGATAAGAACTAAAGTGAAGTAGTATGTGTTATTTTTCTAGAACGTATAAGAAAACACCAATAATTTCATCTTTTAAAGAACATATTTCAAAAGGTACTGAGAACCAGGTGGCAAGGTGAGCACTCGAGACCCCAACACCTAGAAGACTGAAGCAGGAGAGGTCATGAGTTCCAAAGGGTCAGTTACATAGAAACTTCTTGGCCAGACTCTGAAGAGAGGGGTACCAAGAAGAGGTGATTCTGAGGAGAAAACAGCTTCTCCTAAAATTAAGAAATCAAATCAGCCACAGACAACTGGCACAGCCAACCAATAACAAATTTCAAAATAATATAAAAATTTTTAAACTTTGATTAAGAGTAGGAAGTAAACAACCAAGTTCTAAAAGAAAAAAGATACAGAAGTAAAGAAAGCCTCCAGCAGGGAGCACAAACTAGTGGTTGTTGGGTTTTGTTTTGTTTTGTTTTGTTTTGTTTTGTTTTGTTTTGTTTTGTTTTGAAGGACTAGGCCTATATGGAGCTCTAATCTCAAACAATCCTCCTGCCTCAGCCTCCCCTGTAGCTGGAGCCACAGGTACACATCCTCATGCCTGACTCAGCCTAGTATTAGCAACTACAAGGTGATATGCAAAAATTTTGAACAAAAACAAGGACACAAGAAATTGCCCCCCACACTGGGACTTCAGGGGCACCCTGAGGCATTCCCCGGCATCTTTCTGTGCTGCAGAGTGAAGGAGGACACTAGTTCAGTGCTCTAGTAAACAGCTTGGCAGCGAACCGATACCCCAAAGCTCCGGAGCTAGAGATACTGGACATTTTCTTTGTCTCCTCCTGCTTTTAAATGCAAATTACTAAGCCCTGAAGCACATTCTGCTCTATTTTTTTTATATGAAAATTACTGCAACGTGGTCCTGTTCCAGAAAGGACACCATTCATCCAAGAAAAGGGAGTGAGGACAAGCACACACACTGTATGTTCAAATGATCTCATCCAGTGAGCTGTCACCAGGTACACATGGCTTCTGTCAGGGTGGCAACCCCATTAGTGATGGAAATTCCATGTGAAGAATGAGAATTTAGTTTTTGGGTCATGCAAGGTTACCCACACATTGCAATGCCGGTGCATGCCAAACACCAATGACAAACCTAGCATCCCTTGGTTTTAACAGCACTAGCTACTTACTGGAAACTTTCAAAGTCTCAATAATAGTACAGGTTGCTATTTACGTATTTATGGCAAAATAAGAGGAACAATACTGCAATGCAAGAAATGGTGTGCTGTGAACGCTGCAACACCAGCCACTGGGCCTCTTCCGGTTAATACCCTAGAGCCTGGAGAGCTGAGCGGGAGACATACTCCATGCTAATGTATCAAGGGACTGAGATGAAAAGAACATTTTTAAACTGAAGAAAAATCAATACGTGAATCATAATTAAGAATGGTATTCACATCACTGTCACAGGTTCAAGCTTTCTACCCAAACCACACTTGCTTCAGGGGATTTCACTGCTGTCAGATAGCTATCAGCAGTGCAGCCAGCAGGACAGCCACAGCCACATAGAAAGCTAACTTACCTCTAGTCTTTCCAAGTTATATGTTAATAACTAAGTTTGCTTTAAACAAAACAAAGCCCTCTTTTCCAGCTAGAGAAGCCACATCCAAACAAAGTGGGTTTTTTGTTTTTTTTTAAGGGTACTTCCTTTACCCCTGCTCTGCCCTCAAAGACCTCAATCAACCCTGCAGGATGCCAGAGAGCCAAGACGAAACCCACCAAACATACACTTCCAATCTTTGGACTGTCAACGTGGATGTTTAAGGAAGAGGAAAAGGATTACACTGCTTTTTAAAGGTTGCTTAAATCCTTTCCAAACGTCTGTATGAGATGTGACGGAAGGGCAGCTTGGGAGGCAGCCTGTACGTTCACCTACCTATTCGGAACCCAGACAATGAATGAAGCAGATCCCTCAAGACCAGAGGCCCCAAGGGGGTTGAGTTTCCCGAATTGAAATGACAAAGCCTGTGCTTTGATGGTGTGGAAAAGTAATGGCAATCTTGGGCCTTTAAACCTACAAGTAAGTGCTTCCTAGTTCAATCCGTCCCCAAGTCCATGCCACCCTTTCAACTGTGCAATTAAGAGAAGGAGAAATTCCGGTCAACTCTCCTTGGGGGGTTGGTCTGGAGGTAGAGGACTCAAGGAGGGAGGAGGATGGAGACAGAAAGAGAAACGTCAACATTAAAAAAAAAGCAAATTTCCCACCTTTCTTAAATTCTTCCAGCATAGCGTCCAACTTGGTGTCATTGAAAACAAAGTGCAAGGGGTGGTTGTAGAATTTGGTGATGGTTTTCAAGGGAGTGCAGTCATCTGGGTCCACGAAGGCCAAGTCTTTGACAAAGAGCAAGTCCACGATGTTGGAACGCTCTCCCTCGAACACTGGGATCCGCGTGTAGCCACTCTCCATGATTTCGGACATGGTGTTGAAGTCCAGGATAGCCTCGCCGGTGATCATGAAGCAGTCCCGGAGGGGAGTCATCACGTCCTCTACCGTCTTGGTGCGGAGCTCCAGCGCGCCTTGGATGATGTTCAGCTCCTCCTTAACGAGGTCGTTATAGGGGTCAGTGACCCGCAGCATCTCCAGCAGTTTTTCCCGGTTATAGACAGTGCCTATCTCCTGGCCCAGGACGCAGTCCAGCAGTTTGCTAACCGGGTAAGAAGCAGGGAAGGTCATCATCATGAAAAACTTGGTGAGGAAGATGGTGTTGGCCCCCACGGCCAGGCCGTGTCGGGAGCAGATGGCTTGGGGCACGATCTCCCCGAAGATGACGATGCCGATGGTGGAGACCACCACTGCCACAAGGCCTGAGCCCGCGATGTCGTCGAGCAGGATGGTGAGCGTGGTGTTGACCAGCACGTTGCCCAGCAGCAGCGAGCACAGCAGGTAGTTGCCCTGCCTGCGCACCGGCTCGATGCGCTTGGCGTAATTCTTCTCCTTCTCGGTGCCGCAGTTTTGCACGATGCGCAGCTCCATCGGGTCCAGAGCCATGAGCCCCAGGTTGAGGCCGCTGAACATGCCTGACAGGCACAGCAGCAGCGAGATGAAGATCACTTGCAGCCAGAAGGGCAGCAGGAACTTCTTCTCCTCGCCCACGATCATCTTGGTGTCCTCGCCGTCGTGGTAGATCCAGGTGGTCTCGGCCCACGGGGGAGGCGGGAGTCCGGCCACCCCCGCGCCACCCTTGCCCCCGACGGCGCCGCTCGCAGCCCCGGAGCTGCCGGAGCCCAGGGCGGGCGTGGAGAGGGACGTGCACAGGTAATAGGACTTGCTCTTCTCCATCTTGCGCAGCGGTTTGATCTCAATCTCGATGATGCCCGAGGTGCGGCGGTTGAGAATGATGTGGGGCAAGATGATGATGTCTGAGGTGCGGATGCCGCAGCGCTGGGGGCCGCTGTCCGGCTCCGGAGGCGCGGGGCCCCCCAGCCCGCGCTCGCCGGGCGTGTGCCGGCGCCGCTCGTGCTCAGTGAAGGCGATGCGGGACCACGTCTCGTTGTTGATGTTCTGCCCGTACACCCGCAGCTTGACCCGGGTCCGCTCGCTCACCCGCAGCGCACCCCCTTCCATGAACGACACGTCGTTCGTGTCCTCCAGCCGCAGCCCGATGATCACGGTCTCCTCGTTCTCGCCGGCCGCCGCGCAGCCGCCCGCGCCGCAGCAGCAGCTCAGCAGTAGCAGCGGCAGCAGCCGGCCCGCTGCTGCCTGCAGGACCCCCCGGCCGCGGGCACTGAGGCTGCGGCGCGCCGCCATCTTCCAAGTGGGCAGTGCAGCGGCTGCCTGCCCGCCCGCCATCTTTACTTCGGGTTCACAAGCGCCACAGCCAATCATAGGGTGGCTGCTCCAGCTGAGGCTTCATCCTTCCCACCCGGCGGCGCGAGCGCAGGCACCGGCGCCCGAGCAGGACTGCAGCCGCGCGTCCGCGCCCGGCGCTCCGCAGTCCGCCTCTCTGAATGACACGGACTCGGACCGAGCCAGCGGAGGAACCCCCGGGCTCGCGGGAGGAGGGAGGGGAGGGAGGGGAGTGCCAGCCGCTCCCGCGAGAGGCAGCTCGGTCAGCCAATCAAAGGCGGGGGCCCGCCTTCCCAGCCAGGGGGCTGGAATGGGGGCGTGGTCGCGGCCGGCGTGCCGCACCAATGGCACGGGAGGTGGGCGGGGAGACGAGGGCCACTGTCCTGCTCAGCATGCCAAGTTTCCAACTGAAAGGCGCGTGACTCTTGTGTATGCGAGGGGAGGAGGCGTGGCCGTCCCGGGCCCAAGAGCCAGTCAAACACGAGCGCTGTAGGGAAAGGGGCGTGGTCTCCCTCCAGGCGGCCAATGAAAAGGAGCGCTCCGCGGGTGCGGCGCTCCCTGTGGGGTCTCTGTAGTAGATCCCCGCGCGTGGCTTGGCAGCCCTGCCGTACTGCCCCGGGGCGCGAGGCCGCGGGTCCTCGCGGCAGGGCTTTGCGGCCTCCACGGGGCTCCGTGTCGGTGCCGAAAGGGCCGAGTCCTCCTGCCCTGGGTGCTCCAGACCCGACTGCAGACGGCTGAGGGTGCACGAAGCCTAAAATCAAATCGGGGGACTGGTCAAGCCCCCGGCCCACTGCTCCTGCCTACCGCTGCCCGGGAGATTGGCGGTGACAGGGTGGCCCTAGCAACGCTGTGGACCCGCTGTCTTCACGCCTCTGAGCGCCCTCAGCGGCTCACGGTCACCTGGCGCCACCTGCCGGTCCTCGCGGACGTAATGTTTTCTAGACCTCAGCAAACTCCAAGTGTGCCCAAGTAAAGGGTGGGCAAGTTAGTGGGCAGCTTTTCCCCAGCTTTAATCATAGGAGTTCTAATGCACTCGTGCTATAATCACAGAATTAGATGGGACCTGTTGGTTTTTTTATGGGCATTCAGGCAATTTGGGGAAATAGGAAGAGGAGAACATCCCTAGAAAGCCCATAAAAGCTTATAATTTATTTATTTGGGGGGGCTCTCTGCGTAGCTCTGGCTGTCTTAGTCCCAGCACTTGGGAGGCATAGGGAACTCACTTTGTAGACCAGGCTGTCCTCGAATTCACAGAGATCCGCATGCCTCTGCCTCCTAAGTGCCGGGACTACAGGTGCGAGCCACCGCCTGTATTCCGGCCAAACGCTGCTACCTCTGGAGAAGATAGACTGGAGCATGGGTCACCAGCCCCTCGAGCGCATGGCATAGAGAATTAGATGTGCTAGCACAGAAGTTGTCAAATTGCACAAGTTAAGTGTTTTTTTTTATGTTTCCCATTCTTTGTATTCTGTAATCACATTATGTGATTTACACCCTTTTTGTTTACACCCAAAACGTTTTTTATAATTTCCAGGACAATTAATTTCCAGGCTCATTTCAGCGGTCTCCTTACCCGCTGCTCCTCTTTTATGCCCGGAGGCTTATCCTCCCCTGGCCAGGCAGCTAGTGACTTGTCAAACAAGCGTCTGGTGCTCCCTTGTTTGAACACTCCCCTGAATCCTCGTCCCCTGGGGTAAAAGCCCAAGAACCCAGGTCACCTACAAGGTGCCGCATCTCTGCCCTAGCATTTCCTCTGCCTCAGCCAGGCTTTCTCATAGCTGTTTTGCAGTCACTGCAGGGGGATTCCGCTGGGGTCTTTGTCTATTTCTTGAGGAGAGGAGGACTCAACTTCTTCCAGATGCCAACATAGCCCCCCTCCAAGGCTTCACCCAAAGGCCACTATATGCTGGCTCTCCTTTATTTTTCTTCAAAGCAAAGATCTCTTACTAATATTATAGATAAATCATTAATTTGGTGAAGAATCTGTCCTTTCTCAAGAATTGTGTCTGTCTGCACTGTGGACTGCTATATCACCACGGTCTAGAACAACCATAGTGACGTCATGTGAAAAGTGTGAGATAAAGGGACTTTGACCATTTCAAATAAATATTCACCTCTAGCCCTAACCTTCTGATTTCTGATGTTCCTCTCCTACTTCCTACTCCCATATTGCTACATTGAAAAAATTAGTTCTTAGGTTTCTTATGTGTTTATGTGTTTAAAAGAGTGGTTTTTAAGCTGGGTGGTGGTGACATATACCTTTAGTCCCAGCACTCACTAGGGCGGGCAGGGGGGTCCTCTGTGTGTTTGAAGCTAGCTGGTCTACATAGTGAGTTCCAGGACAGCCAGGGCTATACAGAGAAACCCTGTCTTGAAAAACAAACAAGAACAAACAAACAAAAGCAGCATTTGGGATTTGTAGGGATATCTGACAAACGTTAAGGACAAACACAGTCCTTCTAAGCCAGCTGATTGAAAATGGAGTCTTTTTAACGTAATAGAAAAATGTGGCCCCAGGTGTGTTCCGGGCTCAGAGAGAAGGCAGTTAAAGTTTCTCTATACTGAATGCAGTTTGGAATGGGGCTGTGGAGAGAGCAAGAAGTACTTGCCAGACAGACCTACAGACATTTCCTGTGCATGCAGAGAAAGCAACAGTTAGGAAAGTGTGGTCTTAGCAGCCTAGATGCTAGTGAGAAGTTCAAGACTTGAGTAAAACAGACAAGGACCTGCCCAGCAGACACAATAAAATAAAACAGCTTTAGATTCCCTCGGGGGATTGCTGGGTGATCTACGTCCTCAGTGGTGCACTCTTTGTGAATACCCAAGACACAAAACGCAGTGTAGACACCTGAGCCAGTGGCTTCCCCTACCATGAGCCTTGTCCTTAGGGTTCTGGGGCTTTTTAAACTCAAAGACTTGCTCCTTCCTTAGAAAAAAAACACCGGCCGGTGTGGGCTTGTAGTAGGTACAGGCGTTCCAATCTGTCACTCTAGGGATAGAAGGTAAAGTCAATGGTGTTATAGGGGGGTCTCTTCTGAAATTTGGAGAGAAAAAATAGCCCCACAAATCCCTAACTTCTGACCATATTTTACCTCCATACAAAAGCCACTTAAGGACTGAGTTTCATAAAGGGTGGCCACCAATGTTCAACCCTCGCTGCGTTTTGACTTTGCCTGACCTTGGATGAGTCATTCAAGCAAAGCCAAAACCTCCCTGTAAACACCTTCCCTAGCTAAATTTTCCTTCCCAGAATTCTTCACTAGAAAATAAAGGAGCAGAATGACAGCTCAATTTTTTTTCTGTGCAGAAGGAGAACTCCCAAGTCTGCAGGCTCTGGAATTCTGCAGCCAAACCCAAATGTCTCTCTACGGTTGAGACATTGGGTTTTCTAAAAGACAGCAAGAAAAATAAAAATAGTTCTCCATCCATTTTGTCAACCTAAGGTCTAATTAATAGAGAAGATTTTGTAATGAAGTTTGCTGGGTTGTAAAAGGCACTCAAAGTTAACGCTCTAAGTGGGATTTGGGGGTTGGGGTGTAGACCCCAAGGCCTTGAACATCTAAGCATAAGTTCTACTGCTGAGCTACACTCCAGCTGAGTGACATCTGAATGCCACTGGAACACAAAGTCTTCAGAGGAAAACCAGGAACTTAGAAAACACTGGACGAACTTGCCCTAAAATCCAATCTGCTGGCCCAGAGCAATTTCTCGGAAGCAAAACTGCACTTTCTTAAAAACACAGAACCCTTTTAGGCAAGAATGAGAATTTTCCACGAGTTCTATGGTAAACTCACTATCTTAAGAGGCCTGCAGGCTTTTGTTTAGGACTTTCCCATATCCCTCCTTCTTCTAGGTATTTTCTGGACACTGTTACTGGGAAGAAAAGGGGAAATGCGGCTTTGACAGTTGTGAGAAAAGATTTCTCCTTTGAAAAGGGTCTGGATTCTTTGCATGCTGGGCTTTGCTAAAACCTGGTCCTCAACTAGGCAATAGGAAGTGAGCATATGAGAAGCCACCCCCCTAATGCAGCCTTATGGATGGCCCATTGCCTCTTCTCGCTCTGCCTCCTCCCTCCCTCCTCTTCCTCCAATCATCTATCCCCCCACCCCCGTTGAGTACACCTACAGTAAGGACTTGGCAGGTGAACAGTACTCAGCACCTTTTAAAATGACATTCCCAGGAGGTGGGGAATTGGCAGAGTGTTTTCCTAGTCCCAGGTTCAGTTCAAAGCACCCCTTAAAACCAGGCCTGAGCAGACATACCTAGAATCCTAACATCGGGAGTCAGAGGCATATGGATTGGAAGTTCAAGGTCATCAGTTAAATAGCAAGGTCATGGGCAGCCTGGGCTACATCAAGAGTTTGTTCCCCCGCCTGCATTTGGTGGGGTGAGGGTGGAGTAGGTGGAGAGATAGTGTTGGGATGGACGAAAGAATAAACACCAGGGCTCAAATGCAAGAATCCGAGCCGTCCATGAGAATCATACCTGCACACTTTCTCTCAAGCTAGCTAAGTCGGCTCCCACAGGGTTTGATTCTGAGGATGAAGCTAAAACCCACTTGTCAGTTCACCAACTCTTCCTGGGCATAGACCAAACTCCCACAAAATGCAAGTACAAAATGCTGCTGCTCCGCCTGTGAATGACCCTGTCTCTTTACCCTTAACCACAGCATATGATGCCAGGCTGGGCACGAGGCTCCGAGCAGCCAGGGAGGGAAGCTGGCCACCGAGACCGCAGAAGGGGCATCCGACAGGCACTTCTGGGCAGAGCAGTCTCTTGTGCCCAGGCCCCAGAGGCCAGCTTTGTGCTGGAGAAATCGCTTCCTGTGCCCATGCCCTACTAGAGGGCAAGACAGTCACGTCGTTTTGAAGGTGCATGTTTTCCACAGAGACAGAACTCGATGCACTGGCCCGCTCCAGGAAAGTTAGCATGTAAAATGCCCTGAGGAATAAAGTGTACTGATGATGTCGGGGGAAAAAAAAATTCTGCTGCTCTTTCCAATTCCTCTAAAGAACCTGCAGATTGTACCTCTTACTAAGCTGAAGATTTAACTTGTTTCTTATACCTCTCTGAAATCATTTGCTTCCTTACAGTTCTTTTTATCTCTGTGTGTCTGTGTGTGGAGGTCAGATGACAACCTCCCATGTCTGTCCTTACCTTTCTGTCTTGTTTGTTGTTTTTTTTTGTTTTTTGTTTTTTTTCCACTGTAGGTGCCAGGCTAGCTGGCGTGTGGGGTTTGGGATTCTCCTGGCTTCACCTCGAGTGTCCTAGTAGAACCGCTGGGATTGCAGACAGAGGTGTCACTGTGTCACCCTGGCACAGCGTCACTTTCCCCACTAAGCCATCTCCTGCCTTACATTTTATTTTCTTATTTATGTATTTATGCATTTGAGGTGTGTGCCCCAGGATCTCATATATTTCAGGCTGCTTTTGAACTTGCTATGTGGCTGGAATTACAGGCATGCACAACCAAAAGTGTTATATCCATGTTGGTGCAATTGCCAATTCAATATTGTAGTTCCCCAGTGCCTGGAACTGTGCTTAGAACTCATTAGAGAAGCAATCTATACAAACAGATAGATCTATCAATAAATGAGGAAAAAGAAATGGGGTAGTGCATATAACACTTTTTATTATATGCTAGAAGGATGGAGCTTGATTGGCCAGCCAGCCAAGCCTACTTGGCTGAGTTCCAGGACTTATCTAAAAAACAGATAGATAGATAGATAGATAGATAGATAGATAGATAGATAGATAATAGACAGACAGACAGAGCAGGTGGATGGCCTCTAAGGAACAACACCTGAAGTTGTCCTCTGACTTACAGTACTCTCACACACAGAGACAAACACACACACACACACACACACACACACACACACACACACACACACACTTAACTAAGCATCACTGACCAGCTGTCTTCACCAGCTCCCTGATACCATCTCTTACAAGAACACTAACTCACTGAATCAGGATCCATCCCTTACAACTCCATTAACCTTAATTTACTTCATTAGAAATTCCTCCTTGCCAGGCAGTAGTGGCACACGCCTTTGATCCCAGCATTTGAACTCAGAAGCAGGTGGATCTCTGTGAGTTCGAGGCCAGCCTGGTCTACAGGATGAGTTCCAGGACAGCCAGGGCTGCACAGAGAAACCCTGTCTTGAAAAAACAAAAGAGAAAAAGAAAAGAAATTCCTTCCTCCTTCCCCCCTCTTCCTCTGCTTCCTCCTCCACTTCCTCTTCTTTTTTAGTTTGATGTTTCTGTGTTGTTTTGAGTTGTACCATTTACCCCAAGCTGACTTCAAACTCTCAATTCTCCTGCCTCAGCCTCCCAAGTGCTGGGATAACAGGCATGTGCATATCTGGTTAGAGTGCCCATTTTAAAATAGAACCATACTAAAAAGTATGCTTCAAAATATGACTAGAGGAGAGTGGCGTGAATATTAATGCCTACCGAAGGGACAGAGAGAAAGGTGAAAAGCCGTATTAACCAATGGGAAAGCAGAGTTGAGGCTGTGGAGGCAACACTAATTTAGAACTGTGCCGTTGGGAAGTCAGTTCTATAGCCCATGAAGAGGACCAGTGGGATGTTTGGGAGTTGTAGGGGTTGGTCTGTAATGGGCTGAATGCCAGTTTTAGTGACAAGGTTTTACTGTCTGAGTCAGGTGTCATGAGAAACTCTCAGTCAAAGCATTGTTTTGTAGAAAGTTAGCCTGGCAGGTACCAGGACAGCAGTGTAAAGGCCCTGATGATTTAGCAATTTAGGAAAGTTCACTTTCTGTTTGTTTATTCCTGCCTGTGTGTGTGTGTACATGCATCTGATCACATATGAGTAAAGAATATGTATGCACTTAAAGGCCAGAGGTCAACAATGGGAGTTCTCTTCTGTCACTCTCTAGTGAACCTAAGTCTCACTAATTCAGCAAGGTTGCCTGGCCAGTGAGCTCCAGGGAGCCAGCTGTCTCCACATGCCCAACACTGGAGTTAAGCTCCACCACACCTAGCTTTTACATAGTTCTGGGGATCAGAACTCAGGTCCTCAAGCTTGTGGTAGAGCACTTTCCTGAGCAAGCATCTTCCTGGCCCAAATGTGAGGAACTGCTGCCACTGGGTGGAAAACATCTGCACAGTTTACAAAGAGCTTTCTCATACACAGTCCTGTGTCACTTACAGATGTAGATTCATCCTGAGGAATGAGTCACTGGGCAATTTTGTCACTATGTAAATGTCAAGTGCACTTAAACCAACCTGAATGGTGCAAGTTCATCACTCCATGTGGCCTCTTGTGGTAACCTTGAGATGTGAGGCTCCACCAGACTCACAGATCACACTGTCTTCCAGTGTGATAACTTATTAAAAAATAATAAGTAAAAGGAATACACTTTAACATAACAACAAAAAGTATAGTACAATCATAGGCATGGTGGCACTCAAGACACTGAGGCAGGGGAATGGTAAGTTCTAGGCCAGCCTGAATTACACACACACACACACACACACACACACACACACACACACACACACCAGATCAGGAGCAAAGTTATTTATTCTCATTATCACACATTATGTACTACACAGAATTGTCTACACTACTGTTCCGTGAGTGGCAGGGGTAGGCTTGCTTATTCCCAAACAGTAAGTGATGTGCTGTCCTATGACATTTGACATTGTATGTTACTAAGCTGGGAATGTTTCAGCTGCACACTATAATCTGTTTTAATGTGTGTGTGTATGTGTGCCCATGTAGTTTGGGTACATCATGTGCTCGAAGGTGCATCAGAGGCCAAAGGCCATTTGACCACCAGGGGACGGAGTTACAGGCATTTGTGAATCACCTGATATGGGTGCTGGGAACCAAACCAGATCCTCTGGGGGAGAGGCGCAAGCTCTTTCGTGCTGAGCATCTCTCTAGCCCATCTCTACTATCATCTTAAGGGGCCAGCACCATATCTAGCACAAAGCTTCATTACCTTAAATCGCCCCTCACAGCTAAGACACACCCCTTCTCCAGCCACACAGAGGACAGGGACAAAGATCAATACCACATGCCACAAGAGTCTCCAAAAGATTAGGATGGGACATCCCAGCTTCCATCCAGGAGGCCCATACCTGATCTCAAGCTGCTGTCCTCAGGGTCCCAATGGGAATTAGGAATTTCAGAGCAAGTATATAGTTTCCCAGGTTGGCCTGGACTCCGGATCAAAGCCAGACTCCCTGGGACATTCTGTTTAACTCTTAAAAATGTTTAGCATGAGGCATCATTACCACACATCCATAATCCCTACACCTAGGAAACTGAGAGGAGAAGATCACCTCATAAAGCCCATGTCAAAAACGCAAACAGGGACTGGAGAGATGGCAGTGGGGGGGTGGGATGGAGCACTTACTGATCTTGCAAAGGACTCAGGTTTGGTTCCAACATCCACATGAGGGCTCACAGCCCTTCAGTAACCCCAGCCCCAGAGGCTCCAAAGCCCTCTTCTGGCCTCCATAGACACTGGGCTTACATGGTGCTTCTGCATACACACTGAAGGAACGCTCATACATGTAAAAAAAAAAAGTACAAATGTTGAAAAACTCACTCAAAAACCAGGCAGTGGTGGCACATGCCTTTAATCCCAGCACTTGGGAGACAGAAGCAGGTGGTTCGAGGCCAGCCTGGTCTACAGAGCGAGTTCCAGGACAGCCAGGGCTATGCAGGGAAACCCTGTCTCAAAAAAACCAAGTAAAGAAGTAAATCAATTGTAATGCACTGAGCTGTATCCCCCTGCCCCAGGGTTTCTCTGTGTAGACGGTCCACCCACACAGCCTCAGCTTCTCCTTCCGTGAAATCTGAGAAAGCAGCACCAGGGGTGGGGGTGGGGTGGGGGTTGAGGGATCTGCTCTCAGCAAAGGTGCCCTGGTTATGTGGCTGGGTCCATGAGGAAGGAAAAAGCCCCCCCTCCCCCCCGCCGGGGGAAGTTGCCACTTTTAAAGGGTGGCACTGAGTCCCTGAGTTTCTACATTATTTAAAAGGAAAAATAAAGGTATCTAAGATCTCTCCTTCATGGTGCTTCCGTAGGTAGATCCAGTTGAAAGGAATAATAAGGTTAATTGATAAAAAAAAGAGAACGTAAGGACGGTTAATAAAAGATGAACGGGCAGGCCCAGAAGCCACAGCAGTCCCCCTGCACTTGCTGTGTGGACCTCCCCTCCCCAGCACTTGACATTTGAGGCCCTGCATTCTAAAGGAAGCTCATTTACCATTCATAAAGGAAGCTATATAGGAAAAGCTTGTTAACTCTGGGGACAGAGGCTAAACTGCCGGGGCCACTTCATCTGGCACAGTTAGGCTCTAAGTGATATGTCAAATTACCATAAGCAGCCACGGCCCTCTGCTTCCCTCCTGTGAGCCTACCTGCCATGCTCCACAGGCCTGCTTGGCTGCTGCTTGTAATGAATTAAAGATATGTCACGGGTTATCATTAGGATTGCATAATTCCAGCTTCACTCTTGCAAATGAGTTCAGTCTGGGAGCTGGGGAGGTAACTCAGTGAAAGTTTGCCACACAAGCATGAGGCCTGAGTTGGATCTCTGGTACTCAGATAAAGTAAATAAATTATATGTGCATACATATTAAAGCCTGGTATGGTGGCTTTACTTACAATCCCAGGACTGAGGTGGAGAGAGGCAGACCCCAGGAGCCAGTCTAGATTACTCAGCAAGCACCAAACCAATTAAAGACCCTGTCTCAAAAAAAAAAAAAAATGAAGGTGGACAGTGCCCAAGGAGTGATACCCAAGGTAGACCTCTGACCTACACAGACACAGACTTCAACAAAAGCTCTCTACTGGATGCTAGGGTGATATATAAAGATATATATATATATATATATATATATATATATATATATTGAATATATATTGAATATATGTATATTGAATATATATATATATTATATATATATATATTGAATTAAGAATGAGGAGTTGGAGAGGTGACTCAGCAGCTAAGAGCACTTGATGCTCTTGCAAAGTTTGGTTTGAGTTTGGTTCCCAGCACCCAAATTTGGTGAGCCACAACTGCCTGTAGCTCCGGCTCAGGGAACCTGACGCCATCTCTGGACACACACAGCATACACTCACAGACACATAAATTCTTAAAAGTACTTAAGAATGGTACAAGAAAGGTCACTCTCCCCCCTCCACCCTAGTTTAGAAAAACCGATACCTCTCTGGGCTCAGGCCCCAGCCACAGTGACGGGGTTAAATGCACCAAGAAAGCTGAGATCGTCAGTAAATACTAGACCACTGGGTGCCTCCCTCAGAAACAGGTGAGGAAAACTGAGATCAGCCAGCGTGCTAAATACACGGGCTCCTTCTGTGGCAAGACCAAAGAGATGGGCTGTGGGCATCGGACACCGTGGTTACCGAATGAGAAAAGTGGCTGGTGGCACCTGGACCTTCGACACCACTCCTGCTGTCCCTGTCACATCTGCCACCAGAGAACTGAAGGAACAGAAGGACCAGCAGAAGCTAAGTTCTTAGACAGCCCCAGCCTGCAACAAATGTGTCAACGTCTGTAAGAATAAAGAAATGAAAGGCGAGTCTAATCAACCTTTCTCTTTATGGTGTCCCTCTGGAAGAGCCATCCTGCTCTCTCAGGGAGCCTGCAGTCGGTTATAACGGTGCACATAGGGAACTCTAGAGCCAATCAAGGTTACTGAGACAAACAGAGCTGGAAAAACTGTCAAAGTCAGGGATGAGAGCTGAACCCACTCAGAATTCTGAGACTTTCCCAGACTTCCTTTGAACTCACAGAGATCAACCGGCGTCTGCCTCCCAAGTGCTGGGATTAAAGGCAGGCACTGCCTCTGCCCAGTGAGATCTCTTTGAAAAGAGGAATCTGCCCTTAGAATTCATCCCAGTGTTTTATAGGCCGAAACATTCTCAAACTCCTAACTGAAAATCTCTTGGACCATGCTAACAATATGCCCAAACACCTTTTGCCTGGAGCTCAGAATGAATAAGATTTTCCTATCAAATCCCTCCATTGTTGAAGGTTATTATTTATTTTTGAGACAGAGTATCCCAGACTGGCCTCACACTCTGTAGCTGAGGAGGGAAGACCTCAAGCTTCTGATCCTCCTGCCTCTACTCCTGAGTGCTGGGACCTTAGGTGTGTGCTACCTCACCTAGTTTTACCTGGTACCAGAGAACAAATCCAGAGCTCCGTGCATACCAGCCAAGTATTAACACCAACTGAACTACATTTCCAGCCCCAGGGCTGTTTAAAGTCTGAATTATCAGTTCCTGATGATAAGGACCAAGATTTCTGTGTCTCTTCAACGTACTGTCCCTTCCTATAATGCTCATAACTTCTTTAATATGGGACCTAGAAGCAAACCCAGTATTTCCCTAAAAGTTTAACAGATCATCTTATAAAGGGGTTGGAATCCTGTTTGTATCTCTCAGCTTTCCAAAAACAAAAACCACCAGTTAAGACAGACCAGGATAATCACTGTGGTGTCAATCATAAGGGTGAAATTTATTATTCATTTGTTTTCTTTTTTACTCAATTACAGAAAGAAACAAAGGTTTGAAGACAGGTTCCTGAAGACTACCCCTACCAAATTTGATTGACAATCTTTTGACATAGTTAGTATAAATTTAGTAGGGACTCTGCTTCCTGAGTAAACACAGAGTAAAGTCCAGAGGTGTCCTGTGGTAGGCCAGAAGGAAGATGTTATCCCACCACCTTCCTCCAATTTTGATGCCTTTGACCCTTTGAGTGAACCTTCAGTTCTACTTCTGAACACTAGGTGGCACCAGAACGCTGAAATAGTGAAATAGAAAAACTGGTGCTTTGCTGTGAATTTTAGATTAACACATAAAATGTATTCTTATTCTTTGCAGTAATTTAGATTGTGGTGCCTTTGCCCTCTTCCTGTAATCTCTGCACTGGGGAACAGCAGGTTTAAAAGCCTATGTGAGTGGTTCTTTAGCCGCCTGCTCGAACACCATGAGCTCCGTGCTGGCCGTCGATCAGCTTTGCTTTTTGCCACAGCAGCTTTGCTTTTTGCCACAGCAGCCTCCAGTGCCATCAGGCGCATGCTTGGACTTCACTTTGTCAGATTCCTCTGCAAGCTTGAATGGATCTCTGATTATATCCTGTCAAAAGTCAAACAGAAAGAAAAGACAATGGGTATTGACATACCCAAACACCGATAGTTTGGTCTGATTGCAGCTGATTTCCCCAGAAGGAAGATAAAATGCACCATCCTGACCCAGGAGGAGCATGGTCACTCTAGGATTAAGATGACCTTTAAAGATAAACCTGGTGGCACAATAATTCTACCCCTGCCCCCAGCAATGTGAAGGTGGAGGCTGGAGGATCAGGACTTTAAGGCAGTGAGTTGGAGGCCAGCCTGGGCCACAAACTAAGGAACAGAAGATGGCCTGTTCAGATTCACACCTCCCAGGGTAAATTTTACTGAAAGACTATTCAAGATGGGGACGGATTAATTTCTGTTTGTTTTTGGTTTTGAGACAGAGTCTTATGTAGCCCAGGCTGGTCTCCAACCTCCAACTCACTATGATACTAAGGGAGTGCTGAGATTTTATATATACATATACATATATATGTATATATACAAATGTATATACATACATATACACAAATTATATATATGTATACATATGTATAAATATATATACATACATATACACAATATATATATATATATATATATATATATATATATATATATCCCACCACCCCCAGCTTATGTTGCGCTGGGTATTGAACCCAGGGCTCTGTGCAGGCAGACAATCATTCTACCAGCTGAACTAGATCTCTAGCCCTAAAGTGGCTTTATCATTGTTGCGTTGAGAGTCTTACACTGTAGCCCAGGTTTACCTGGAACTCCTGGTGATCCTCCTGCCTCAGCCTTCTAAGTGCTGAAGGCACCGTTTCACCCAACTGACCCTGTTCTGTGAGATTCTTATGAGCATGTGTCTTTTTACCTTTGGAACGAAAATTCTGAAACACTAACACTTCCCTTCCCTTCTCTTAGTCTCCGCAAATACGTACATAAGACAAGAATGTTAAGTTGGAGATACCAGTACATCCACTGATGTCCAGATTTGAGATGGCCATCGGCGGTCACCCTGACCTGAGAACATGGAGTACAATTCTCTAAGGAGAAACAGTTGTCTTTATTTTTCCTTTTACCACCAAATAAGCTGCTTCTTACAGCAGCCCCAGTGGACCAAGGGCCAACTGCGGCCAAAGACAAGGAACCTGGGACATGAACAAGGGAGATAAGCTGTTAAGTTCCCATTCCTGCTATTACTGGTAGAATTCCAACAGGAACATGTAAGGCCACATGCAAGAAGCTGACAGCCTCATTTGAATGGTGGACACACCCTCTCTTGCCCCCAGTTCTACTTTTCTTTCATGTTAAGGTTTTATTTAGTTTTATTTTACAAGTATGGGTATTTTCCTTGAAGGAATATCTGTGTGTCACAGGTGTACAATGCCTGTAGGAGCCAGAAGTCACATTCTCCAGAACTGGAGGTACACAAGGTTGTGAGCTGCCATGTGGGTTCTGGGAACCAAACCTAGGTCTTCTGCAAGAGAAACAAGTGCTCTTAATTAGTGAGCCATTTCCCAGCCCAGCCCATTTCCACCTTTCTAAGGTCAAAAGGTCACCCTGGACCTGGGCTTTATATCCATCAGACTAGAACCTGTCTGTGTTCAATGCTGCTGCAGCCACCAAGACCTCACCTCAGCGGTGCGCCTTTCTCTTTGGGGCTCTGGGAGCCCTCACCTCCGTGACATGCCTAGGAGATACACAGTGGGAAAAGTGCTCACTGTACAAGCATGGAGCCTAAGTTCAGATATCAGCATCTACCGAAAAGACCAGACATAGTTGCACATGCCTGTAACTCCAGCACTGAGGAGGGGGGAGACAGGAGGATCCCTGGAGCTCACTGGTCACACAGTCTAGCCCAAACAGCAAGCTGCAGGTTCATTGCGTGAGCCAGTCTCCAAAAACTAGGGTGGAGAGTGATAGGAGTCTCTGCATATGCACACACAGGCATGTCCACCTGTGTGTACATATACATACACACAGACACATACACACATGCACACACAGGCATGTCCACCTGTGTGTACATATACATACACACACACACATACACACATACACACACACATACATACATACATGCACACACAGGCATGTCCACCTGTGTGTACATATACATACACACACACATACATACACACATGCACACACAGGCATGTCCACCTATATACATATACACACATACACACACGCACACACATACACACATGCACATACAGGCATGTCCACCTGTGTGTACATACACACACACACACACACACACACACATGCACACACACACACAATGCACACACAGGCATGTCCACCTGTATGTACATACACACACACACACACACACACACACACACATACACATGCACACACCACACACACAAATGATTTTCCATACCCTTCTTCCCTTTCAGTGCCCTATCTACCAATGGGAAGCCATATTAACATCATTTCCAAATGTATGTTTCAGGTCCTGAAAGGCTAAAGTGACATGGAAGTTGGGAGCATCCCCTTTGCAGCATGAGCCCTGTGGCTCTGTAAATGCAGGGGTGCAGGGGTGCAGCACGCTAGTTAAGGTGGCCACTCTAGAAGCAGACGTGAGTTCTAATCGCTAGCTGTGTGGTCTTGGATGAGGAAATCCATCTCTTGGCAACCTTCGCAGCCAGTTTCTTCGTCTACAGGATGAGCATCACAGAGGTCATTGTGAGGAGTACACAGCACCTCAAACACACGGCTGTCCTATAAAACTTAGCACTTCTAAATTATTCCACCTGCTGCTCATGTTATCACCACCATTGTTATTGGCCACAGCAAGACATTCCCACACAAACCCTGCTTGCATCTTTTTGGATGCTGCTGTGTTTAATAACGTAACTCATTGACTGATTGATTTGAGCTGATACAATGTATCCTATAGTCCAGGCTGGCCTTGAATATGTAGCTGGTGGAGAACAAATACAAACACAATTGCCTGCACACTCAGTACACCACGGGTTATCACCAAATTCTTCCACAAAAATGATAAATATCTCCTTCTCCAAGAGAGTGCAAGGCTATGTCTCTAGGTCACACAGCTGTTTCATTCTGATGCCCAGCTGCCGCAAACAAAACTAAAACTTGAGAGTCTGCGTGTCTACCTCTCTAACTCTCTAACCTTCCTTTGAAAGTGGGAAAACGTGATACCAAGTGTAAGGTCCTCGCCTGCTGCTGGGTGGGCTGGCGGCAATACGTCCAAGCTGTTATCTTTCAGTGAGAGTGGGGTGTGGAAACCTAGAATCCCTGGGAAGAGAGGTTTGAGGGAGAAACTGAGGCTGCTTGCTTATGGAGGTTGGCGACTCTTTGCCTAGGAGCCTTGCCTTTTCACTTGGCCTTACACGAGTCAAAAGGCCAGCAGAAAGGCACAGCATATGTGCCAGCAAGGGCAGGCTGTCCCCTCAAGAGCCCACCCACGCAGTCCTATACTGCTGTAGAAGCCATGGATCCTTCAAGCACTGTCACATTGAGTCTGAAAAGTCAGAGCCCGGAACATGGAGGCTGTGGCATTTCTCTGGTGGGAAATAAAGTTGAGAAAATAAATAATAATAGTGTCAACTCATGGGTCTCTTAGGCAGCACCTACAGAGTGCCCACCACAACCAAAGGCATCATTGTACCCCAGACTGGATCACTGTGGGATCCAGGGAGACACGACTGAATCAGGGGACACCTGCCAGGACAAAAGCACTCTGTGAAAAGCACTCTGAGGAAGGCCAGGGCTTGCCTGAACTGAGCAGCGACAAACCACTCTCACCCAGTACTTCAGGACCTGTGAAGGCATTTTCATGTGCAGAACGGAAAACAAGCTGTCAAAAACACTCCTTGAGAAGGACACGGTCCACCTCCCCCTCATTTGACAGGATGTTTCTGATACAGGTCAGGCTATTACCAACGTGGGTAAGACATAAAATAACCAGAACAGAGTATGATTTGTGCCCTAGTACAAAGGCGAGGAACAGACACATTGCTCGCTGGTCACCACGCAAACCAGCCTACCAGGAAGCCACTGGAGGGCAGACCTATGAGTTCTAGGCAATGGAAGGTATGGAACCCAGTTACTTACAGAGCTGCCTCACCACCTCGGGCTACAGTGCTGGATGGGGTTTCACTTCCCCTGGGAAATGTGAGGTGTGCAGATGCGTCGGCTGGAAACCAGCGTCCACACGACAGCACAACCTGCCACGGATACCACCTGGCTTTTCAGACATCAGGAGAACATCAGGACAGCCTGGGCAAAATTCTGGGTGGTATGGTTGCTATCATGTAGGCATGACTGGTGGCCAAGCACACGGATGATTGGGCAGGGTACAAAGAACACACATCACGGATGGCATACGTGGTGAGTGAAACAGCATCTACTGGCTTCTCCAAGTCTTTCCTCTGAGGGAGACCATCAAGGTCTTGAGAACCTGTGCCAGACTGACAATATCCACAGCATCCACTTCCCAGGACATGCTGTTAGGGATAATACCCAAACACATCATGACATTTTTGTCTGCCACGGAACCCTTAGGCAGCAGGCTTGGTGGAATGCTTTGTACACTGGAATAAGTATTATTCTCATTGGTTAGTAAAGAGTTGATTGGCCGACTGCTAGGCAGGATAAGGTTAAGCAGGAGCATCAGACTCAGAGAATACTGGGAAGAAGACAAAGGGCGGAGTCAGAGGAGATGCCATGAGACGCAGAGCAAGGGAAGTACATACATGAGGTAAGTGAGCCTGGGGCAGCACATAGATTAATAGAAATGGGTTAATTTAAGTTATAAGAGCTAGCTCTAGGGCTGGAGAGATGGCTCAGCGGTTAAGAGCACTGACTGCTCTTCCAGAGGTCCTGAGTTCAATTCCCGGCAACCACATGGTGGCTCACAACCACCTTGAATGAGATCTGATGTTCTCTGCTGGCAGAAGACTGTGTACATAATAAATAAATAAAATCTTTAAAAAAAAAAAAAGAGCTAGCTATAAATGAGCCTAAGCTATCGGCCATGCATTTATAATTAATATTATAATTATAATATTATAATTAATTATCTCTGTGTGATTATTTGGGGAGTGGCTTGTGAGACAGAGTTGATTGTATGTCTAGACAGAAAACTGCCTACATTGGAGAGAGAAAGAAACGCTCATTAAAGCAACAGATTCAGACCCTATGAGGCTCATCTTGGCTGGCTAGGCTGAAGTCCCTGGAGGACACCAACACTTTAAAATACCTCCTGCTGCCATATCTGATCCTTATGAGTGCCTGGGGGGCTCCGAGTCCTGCCCCAAAGACCACTGATTCCCAAGCTGTGCATATAGATCCTATGAAGTTAATACAAAGACAGAGTGCCCTGCGGTTTCATTCACTGTAACCATTAACTGTAACCAAGCACTCACCCTGCAGCCTCAGTACCTGGAAAGTGGAGGCAGGAGACTGGCCAGTTCAAGACTAGATTGTGCCACAAGGCAAACCCATCTCAAATCAAAATCAAAATAAATGCAGAGATGGGGGACAATGTGGTAACTTCAAGTGGCCTGTGCCCCTGCTGGGCTAGCTATTTCTTGCTACAGTATTGGGTGTCTCTGGCTCATCCTGCTTGGCCCTTGTGAATCCCATTAGGCCCTGGATTAATAGCCCCCATTGTATTAGGGATTTGCATTTAGACTTTCATTCATTACTGCAGTCTTTAGTTGTCTGTTTGTTTGTTTGGTTTTTGTCTTTTTGTTTTGTCTTGCTTTTCTGATTTTTGGCTGGTTTGGTGTGTTGTGTATGTCTGTCTGTCTGAGTATGTGTCCTGGAAGCGGGGCTACTAGTAAACCTAAATTAGTGCCTATTCAGTTTCTTACCCTTTTCATAGGAGACTTGCTAAACTGTCGATTTTGTTCTGGTGACTAAGAAAATGTGGATTATGTCTTGATCCACCTTGTTATTATTTTCGTAGGTGTCCGGTCTCTTCCTATATAGCACTTCTACTGTTGCTGTGGACTTTGTTTACAAGTTGAGCAAATGGCCTCACAGCACACGGCCAGCATAGAGCTAACTAACACCTCTTGCGGGATCAGGGTGTACTATGACCCAGGAAAGCACATGAGATAGAAAGAATTATAAGGAATGCTGTGTAAAGATTGGTCTTGGAGTTGGGCGGTGGTGGCACCTGCCTTTAATCCCAGCATTGGAAGGATGGAGGCAGGCAAGGCAGATCTCTGTGAGTTCAAGGCCAGCCTGGTCTACAGAGAGAGTTCCAGGACAGCACATCTAGGGCCACATAGTGAGACCCTGTCTCAAAAACAAACAACAAAAGATTGATCTTGGTATGACTGCAGCCATCTTCAGCTGTAACTATCATGGTTATTATCCCAAAGTACCCCTAAATGTCAGCATTGCCTACAGTCCCCCATAAATGAAAACAGTTGAAGCTGTTAGACAAGTACAGAAAGCATCAATACCCAGCACCAGGAATGTGCTGGCCACTAGATAAATTCCTAATATAGACAGATACATCTCAGCTACGTTAAAGTCACTTATATCTTGTTCCACAGACATGCTTCTCTCTCTGGTCCACGTTTTGGGGCTCCAATCAGTATTGCTGCTGCCTAGGTCCACACTTCCGTCGGTAAGACCATCAAGAAACTGGACTGTGTGCAGACCTGGATCTGTCTGCCTCTCCCTCAGCACCTCACATCAGTCCTCGGACACTAGGACTGGTCTCACAGCCGGTCTCTAATAAACTTGATTCTCTTAAAGACTGTGTGTGAGGTGAAAATACCACAAGGGTTCTCTATATATCGATGTATGCTCATTGTATAAACTACAATAAAGTATGAAAAACAGAAAAGTGAAAACTTTTGGAGATAGATAACTTCTGAGACCAGAGTTAAGGGCACATGGGAGAACAATTTTAGAATCCTGAAAAGAAGGTTGGGCAGTGGTGGCGCACACCTTTAATCTCAGCACTTAGAAGGCAGAGGCAGGTGGCTCTCTGTGAGTTCGAGGCCAGCCTGGTCTACAAAGCCAGTTCCAGGGCTGTTACACAGAGAAACCCTGTCTCAGAAAACAAAGCAACAACAATAAAAAAGAATATGATTCAGGGCAACATTCCAAAATAGTAGAGAAATGATGCTTATTTAATAAGTGGACTTGTTGATACTTGGAATGATATGTTAGAGGCTCTGTAGTTAAGAAACAGGACCCCAAAGCTTCTTCTAACAGAAAATCATTCATTATGCCCACAGTTTCTAGGGAATTATTATCCAAATACTAGAGTCCCCAGATGTGCCAAGGTTGAGGCTTTTTATACAGTTTCGACTTGTCTTTGGTATATGGCTACATATATTTTATTGGATGCTTTAAGCTACTATCAATAGCAGCTAGAATGAGAAGAGAGAGGAAGTCAGGGCTGAGGAGAGATGTGGTCAGTGTGCATGCTCACAGGGAGGGAGCTACTGATCAGCCCACATGCGCACACATGGACACAGACCAGCCCACATGCGCACACATGGACACGGACCAGCCCACATGCGCACACATGGACACGGACCAGCCCACAGGCGCACACATGGAAACGGACCAGCCCACAGGCGCACACATGGACATGGACCAGCCCACAGGCGCACACATGGACAGGACCAGCCCACATGGGCACACATGGACACGGACCAGCCCACATGCGCACACATGGACACGGACCAGCCCACATGGGCACACATGGACACGGACCAGCCCACATGGGCACACATGGACACGGACCAGCCCACATGCGCACACATGGACAGGACCAGCCCACATGGGCACACATGGACACGGACCAGCCCACATGCGCACACATGGACACGGACCAGCCCACAGGCACATAGACACGGACCAGCCTACATGCACACACATGGACAGGACCAGCCCACAGGTGCACACATGGACAGGACCAGCCCACATGCGCACACATGGACACAGACCAGCCCACAGGCGCACACATGGACACAGACCAGCCCACATGCGCACACACAGACACGGACCAGCCCACATGCACACACATAGACACAGACCAGCCCACAGGCGCACACATGGACACGGACCAGCCCACATGCGCACACACAGACACGGACCAGCCCACATGCACACACATAGACACAGACCAGCCCACAGGCGCACACATGGACACGGACCAGCCCACAGGCGCACACATGGACACGGACCAGCCCACATGCGCACATGTTTCCTGGGCTTTTCTCTTCTTAGCTCGTGGGGGCTCCCTCCTTCCCCAACCACAAATAGTACTTTGAACCTAGCAGGGTGGTCCATGTCCATATCCAGAATTTTGGAGGTAGAGACAGTATATCAGTTCATGCCAATCTGGGCAACATAAAACTGTCTCAAAGGAAAAAACGGGAGTCACACTTTGACTTTAAATTTTTGCTTTAGGTGGATTCAGTTCCCAGTACCTACATGGGGGGGGGGGGGCGGTCACAACCATCTGTAACTCTAGTTCCAAGGGATCCAACACTCTTTTCTAAGCCCCATGGGCACCAGACATACATATGGTACACAGACATACATGCATACATGCAAGCAAAACACTCTTACACATAAATAAAATAAATAATAAATCTTTTTAATTTATAGCTACAGTGCAGGACTTGCTGGTGAACGTGACCGAAGAAGAACAGCTCTGTGGAAGTCCACCTAAATGAATTCCCCCGTTACCTGTCTAAACACACGAGTGACCCACAGCCACAGGTGATGAGCCATTCTTCAGACACCGTATTTTCACACTCATTGAACTGGTAAACGCCCCCACTTCTTTGAGACACAGATCTCCTGGTGGCCTGGGGACTTAAATTTGGTCCTGCATAGGACTCCAACACAGGTTCCTTGCTCTGCTGCTTGGCAAAACGAATGTGATGACCTGGCCATGGTGAACTTCTGCCCACTATCCCCGATGACTTCCTAAATGCTCCTCACATGCCTGCCTGCAACCCTGACAGAGTCATCCTAACATCAAATACATGAGCTTCACATGGAAAAGTTGTTTTCAAGGGCCCTTGGAGCAACCCATGCAAGCAACGAGCTACACATACCATTACCCTATCCCAATATTTATGTTAAATTAAATTCCAAGATGTAAAAGCAGAGTCATAAAAAAGGAGTAAGAGAATTTTCATAACAGATTTGACAATAGATTCTTAGACATGATCCAGGAAGTACCAACAACAAGAGAAAACAAATGAGTTACTCAAAACCAAACGATATATATCTGGCAAGGCCTGGTATTCAGAACACACATGTACAAGTCTGTGGTATAGGTCAGTGGTGAGAGCTTGCCTACTGTGTAAGGCCCTGGGTTTAACTTCATCATCACAAAACAAAACAGAATATAAACATTAAAAAAAAAAAAACCCTTACAACTCAATAGCAAAAGACAACCAACCCAATTTAAAAATGGGCCAAGACTTGTGAGTCATTTCTTCAAAGAAGATATGTAAACAGTCACTAAGCACGGAGAAGGGTTTAATTTTGTTAAACTAGAAAGAAACTCAGATCAAAGCCATACAGCTTGCCCACCAAGGTTTGGTTCCCAGCACCACAGGGTGCCTCACAACCATTCTAACACTAGTTCCAGAGGACCAGATGCCTTCTTTTGACCTCTGAGAGCATCAGGCACAAATGTGGTGCACACACATCTATACAGGCAAAGCATTCATATGCATACAATAAAATTTTAAAAATATAACATTAAAAACTGGGAGGCAGAGGCAGGCAGATCTCTGTGAGTTCAAGGACAGCCTGGTCTACAGAGTGAGTTCCAGGACAGGCTCCAAAGAAAAACAGAGAAACCCTGCCTCCAAAAACCAAAAACAAACAAAATGAAAATGCCAGGTAGTGGTGGCACACACCTTTAATCCCAGCACTCCGGAAGCAGAAACAGTCAGATCTCTGTGTGTTGAGGCCAACCTGTTCTAAAGAGTAAATTCTCGCCGGGCGGTGGTGGTGCACACCTTTAATCCCAGCACTCGGGAGGCAGAGACAGGCGGATCTCTGTGAGTTCAAGACCAGCCTGGTCTACAAGAGCTAGTTCCAGGACAGCCTCCAAAGTCATAGAGAAACCCTGTCTCGAAAAACCAAAAAAAAAAAAAAAAAAAAGTGAATTCCAGGACAGTGAGGACTATTACACAGAGAAAACTTGTCTCAATAATAAATAAATAAATATAAATGAAGAAATAAAATTTAAAAAGCCAAATGAATCAAATAGGCCTAACAACAGGGTATGATGGTTCATTAGAATCATCTCTGATGTAAAGGAAAGGAGGGCCAATTTCCTCAGTTTCCATCTGTCTTTTCTTGCCTTCTGGCTCCCAAACCTTCCAGGATCTGGGAAGCCTTCCTAGTTTTCCTTGATTAAAAATCTTTCTTAGCACAACTGCTTGCTGTTGCATAGGGTGTGCCCTGGTGTGTACAGCTTTGTTCCGGAAAATCCCCATACTGATGAGAAACCCTGCTAACTGCCAGCTGCACAGTAGCAGAGAGCCGCTGTCCATCAGTACAGACCTATGGGGGTTACTGCTCACAATGGGCCTGGAGAGACGGACGAGAACACCTTTGTATTCTATGTTCCGAGGGTACATTTGAACCTTGTGAGATAGCAAGGGGTCTGCATGGACACATTCTTGCTTAGTGGCTTCTTTGTTCCGTGTTACCTCCCCCGGCCAGATGGCCCTGGAGGAGACAGAGACAATAAAGGAAGAAACTGACTAGAGTTGGCCCAGATGTTGGGAGAACAAGGGAAGAGGGTGAGAGACGATGATAAGGATGGAGGCACTGACATCATAGACGTCAGGGACACGGCTGGCCACCTGGCAAGAGGGACAAGAAGGCTAGGACGCATCGCCTTTGCTCCCCCCCTGCTCTGCTGAGGCTGCTGGCTGTAGATAAGGGAAGGCAGTTTGGGGGTATTAGGTCACAGCCTTCGCAGATCATATGCCTTCTGGTAAACACAACTTAGAGACTCAATTCTGTCCCTGCTCTTGCCTCATGTGGTAACCGGCAACGACAGCTGGGCGGTGACAGTGCTAGGGATACGGAGTGGTACAGCTACTGTGGAAAACAGCTTGGTGGCTTTTTACAAGCTAGGAACAGGCCCAACATAGTAATACATTCCTTTTCACCTCAGGACTCTAGAGGCAAGGACAAGTAAGTGGATCTCTTCGAGTTCAAGACCAACTGGTCTACATACTGAGCTCCAGGCTGGCCAGGGCTACACAGTGAGACCCTGTCTCAAAAACAAACACATAACATCAAAAGCCCCCAAAAGTTAGAAATGCAGACAAAATAATTCTATTCTTAGGTATAGATGCAAAATCTTTGAAAGCAGAAACTCAAACAAGCATTCGTATATCCATGTTCCTAACTGCTCTATTAATGGTCTCCAAGACTCAGGACCACACATCAAGTGAAGGACAGACAAACAAATGTCTTCTAGCCCTCCTCCAAGGGGAGTGAAGCCCTGATGCATGCTCCAATTGAAGAAGCCGCTTTGGAAACAGGTGAAAAAGGTCAGACACAAAAGGCCATGTGTGTATGAGTTCACCCATGTCCTAAAGAGGCAGAGCCATGGAGTCGAGTCACTCAGCCACTGCTGAGGAGGGCTGGAGTCGAGCCAGCAGGGAGGAGGACTGGAAACAGATGCTCAGTAGGTATGAGGTGGTGAAAATTTTGGAAGTAGAGTATTGTTGGTTGTACAACCTTGTGAGTGAACTAAATGCCACTGAGTTATACATTTCTAAAAGCATAAAATGGGGAATGGACAAAATGGCTCAGCAGGTAAAGGTGCTTGCTGTCAAAGCCGGTGACGACCTGAGTTTTTAATGCCTAAACCCCATATGCTGGAAAGAAAGAACCAGCTCCCACAAGCCATCCTCTGACCTCTGCCCATGCACTGTGACACACACACACACACACACACACACACACACACACACACACACACACAATTGTAGGGGGCATATAGATACCATCTATTCCGTTAACTCACAGATATTCTAAAAACTCAAAGATTATCATTGACTTGTTAAGAATTGGGAGAAAAAAAGAATTAGGGGGCTTGAGAGATGGCTCAGTGGTTGAGGGCCCTGGCTGCTCTTCCAGAGGACCCAGGTTTGATCCCAGCGCCCACACGGCAGCTACCAACCATCTGTGACTCCAGTTCCAGGGGACCTAGACATAACATGCAGGCAAAACACCCACACACATGAAATAAATCTTTAACAAAAAGAACTTGTCGAGCCTGGCGGTGGTGGCCCACGCCTTTAATCCCAGCACTCGGGAGGCAGAAGCAGGCAAATTTCTGTGAGTTGAGACCAGCCTGGTCTACAAGAGCGAGTGCCAGGATAGGCTCCAAAGCTACACAGAGAAACCCTGTCTCAAAAAACCAAAAAAAAAAAAAAAAAAAGAATTTGTCAAGTCAAATCAAATCATTTATGTGTATTAGTTGTGGTAACCAGCTGCAAAGAAAACTTGTTTTAACAGAGTCTGGTGTTTGTGGTTGTTTTAAGGGATCTGTTTGAAGTAGGGAATTGAAAGTCAAACAAACCTTTGTTTCTAATTCAGAACGGCCCCGCATAGCCAGCAGCGTGGCTCCAACAGGTGTGAAGAGAAAATCCTGACCAAAACGCGAGTTCTTCAAGACAGCTGCCGTCTCTTCATCCACTTCAACAGCTTCACCTTCCTGAAGAGCAGCACCAAGTATCAAAAGATGTCACTTTGGTCCTTTGGGTTCTAGGGATCGAACTCAGGTTGCCAGGCTTCCCCGGGCAAACACTCTCCTCGTGTGTATTTGCAGATGGTCAGTTTTCCTTAGTGACAGTGTGACAGTGCTACAAAGGGCACTCACTGCGCCTCCCCGCCCCCCCAACATGCTTGGCAAGTGAGAGTTATGTAGAGCAGTGCCTCTCAGCACGTGGGACACCACCTTTTGGTGTCCAATGACCATTCAGAGGTCGCCTAAGACCATCAGAAAACACAAATATTTACATTACAATTCATAAAAGTAGCAAAATTACAGAAAGGAAATCGCAACAAAATAATTTTATGGCTGGGGTCACCACAGCATAAGGAACGGGTATTAAAGGGTCGAAGCATTAGGAAGGTTGAGAACCGCTGCTATAAAGCATTGAATGTTATTCAGTGAGTATTTTCTTTTCTTATTTTTAAATCTTTTTTAAAAAGCATTATTGTATGCGTGTATGCACACACATTTGAAGACATGTTGCCTATGCACGGGCAGAGGTCAGAAGAAAGTACTGGATAATATCTCCTATTACTTACTATCTGTCTATCCCTGCAGACAGTCTCCCCTGAACACGGGTGTTCACATTTTCTCAGCTAGGCTGGCAGCCAGCGAGCCACAGCAACCTGCCTATCTCTGTCTTGCCTTGGAGCTGGTACGGTAGATATATACCCGACACCTGGCTTGGCACGTGGCGCTGGCATCTGAACTCTGGTTCTCATGGTTGCTTAGCAAGCATTGAACCATCTCTCTGAACCGATTGTAAAGTTTATTTTAAAGACAAAAATCCAAAAATGTATCCCAAGCTGGCCTTGAACCTGCAATTCCTCCTAAACCTCACATATGCTCAGATTGCAAATGACCTTGTGCGAGAGTCAATGTTACATTTTACGTTGTAATTACTAGGCCTTAGAGATCCAAGAAACAAAAATGTCTCTGATCTGCAAGCCCCTTCCCCAAGGCCAGATAGTCCCTGAAATGCTGAAGGTTATAGTTTACGGGAAATAACAACCACATGTTTTCACTCCCTAAACAAGTGTGTTTGACCCATCTGCACCAAATGTGCTTGATCACGTGTCAGGATGTATGCTTGCCCCGGATTGGACCTGAGGCATGAATTATGGGTTTCCTGTGTTAAACACTTGCCATACTTTTAGGGGCATTTCCCAGGTATCTGGTTATGGACCTGACCAGAGCCTATCCACCTGGTTAGAATTTAATTAAAACTTGCTTCAAATTTGGCTTTAAACTGTGGTGGTCTTGTTTCAATCAGTGGGATTAACACCTGAATTTCTAATCCTCCTGCCTCAACCTTCCAAGTGCTGGGATGACAGGCACGTGCCACCACGCCTGTTTGCACTCAGTGTTGTGGATTAAACACCACGTTCATACATGCTAGTCAAGCACCCTACCAACTGAGCTACATTCTCAGATTGTGCTTTAAAAAAACAAAACAAAAATCCATCATGGAGGACCCTGTGCCTGAGCCCCCCTGCATTGCCTCCTGGGGGGCGCTGCTGGTGAGCCCTTCTAGGCTGGGCCCTCCCTGGCTTTGGATAATCATCCATTTGTTGGGATCCTATTTGTTGACTATCTGGTTTCGTTTGCTTCCAGAGTGTTGCTGGTTCTAAAAGTTTTTAGGTTTCTGGCCTTTCTGCTTGTTGCTTTAGATCCAGAAGGCGTTTGGTTTGATCATTTGTTGGGAGTCTTTTTTCCCCCTGACACTCCTTCCATAGCTAATCTGAAATAAAGGGAACTGTTTGGAAACACCAGATTACTTAGTATTCCAGCAAATTAATTCTGGTACATTAATTCAGATTGCAAGATCCAACAAAAGTTGAATTATGGGTAGTTGTAAGACACCATGTGGGGCTGGGAACCAAACTCAGGTTCCTTTCGAGAGTGATGAATGCTCTTAACCACTGAGCCACCTCTCCAGACCCTCTAAATAAACACCTAAATTGCTTTATTTTGCACACTACTGAAAGTCCTAGGTAGTACAATTTTTCTGGTTTGGGTTTTTTTTTTTTTTCTTTTTTAAGACCAGGCTATCCTCCAACTCTTTTTTTTGTTTGTTTTTGTTTTTGTTTTGTTTTTGTTTTTGTTTTGTTTTTGCTTTTCGAGACAGGGTTTCTCTGTGTAGCTTTGGAGCCTATCCTGGCACTCACTCTGGAGACCAAGCTGGCCTCGAACTCACAGAGCTCCGCTTGCCTCTGCAGTGCTGGGATTAAAGGCGTGCACCACCAACGCCCGGCTCTCTCTCTCTCTCTTTTTTTTAAAGATTTATTTATTTATTATGTATACAGTGTTCTGCCTGTATATATTCCTGTAGGTCAGAAGAGGGCACCAGATCTCATTACAGATGGTTGTGAGCCACCATGTGATTGCTGGGAATCGAACTCAGAACCTCTGGAAGAGCATCGGGTGCTCTTAACCTCTGAGCTGTTTCTCCAGCTCCTATCTTCCAACTCTTAGAGATCCTCCTGCTTCTAACTTCCAAGTACTGGAATAAAGCCATGTGCCACACACAGTTCAATAAAAAGAAAATTATAAATAGGAGTCTGCTTTAACTGGCATTTAAATCATCTTTTAAAAAGAAATAATAAATTGGTAATTTATAAAACTTATAAGACCTCTACAACTACATCTAAGTTAAAAGATGATAAAAAGCAGAAAAGTAATTAAAACATTTTTAGAGGTTATATAAAACTAAAGATGGGAGCTGAAGAGATGGAGACCCATCAAACTAAAGCAGAAGTAAGTATCAAGGAATCAAAATACAGCAAGAGACAGGAAAACAAAGACAGATGAGCCATTGAATGACAAAAGTGATATAAAAACTGAAAATGAAGGTACAATTGAAACAGTTGCCAACATCCGTCCAGAAATAAGGATGAGGCCACCTATGGTGACACAAGCCTTCAATTCCAGCACACAGGGGATACAGATCAGGCAGAATTTTCTGTGTTCAAGGACAGCCTGGTTTGCACAGTTGAGTTCTAGGCCAGCAAGACCTAAATATAGTAAGACCCTGACTTGGAGGGTAAAGTGGGGGAAGAGAACAGACAGGAATGGCTGTCAGGTAAATGAAAAGAAAGAGGCCAACACTAAAGCCCTAAATGATTGATGGGGAATGTACTGTGCATGTTTATCTTATTGATTGTTAAATAAAATACTGTTTGGCCAATGAGACAGCAAGTAGACGGGACTAGGAGTCAAAGAGGATTCTGGGAAATGTAGTAGAGAAGTGCTGATCCAGGCAGGAAGTGACATAGCAAGGAGACTCATATTTAACCAAGAAGAAATAGGAAATGGCTCTCTTTTCCCCCGTTCGCCTCCTCCAGCGGCAGGATGTGACCCACCGGCAAGGAGGGACGTCAATGAGGCGTCCGATAAGATAAGTCTTATAAAATATATGTATGATAATTGAGACTGAGCTAACAGATGAGGAATCCTAGTCTTAGTCATTGGCCAAGCAGCACTGAACCTAATACAAGTTTCTGTGTATTCATTTGGGCCTAACTTGGGCAGGCGGCTGGCGTAAAGCACACACGTGGCGGTGGGGCTCAGGCAGCTTTTGGCAGAAATATTTATCGTAACAAATGAAGGCCATTCTGTGTGTCAAGAGAGTCAGTGTCCTTTATCAACTCACAAAAGCCAAATGCTTCCATCCAAGGCAATGTCAGAGACACTGAAATAAAAACCCAAGCATGCAGACTCAGACCACTGGGAAGAACAGCCTGCCATGTTGCCTTTGCCTGTAAACTGGATTATGATGAAGACTGGAGGAAACTCAGCTGATGCCCAGAAAACTGCAGAACAGTGAATGTGAAAATCGAGAGTCTAAAGAAATGAGAAGAACATTCAAGACAGTGTGACAATCATGCAGAATCTTAAAAGGTGGCTTCCCAGGATTCACCCAGAATGAGCAAATAGGTCAAAATATCTGAGTAGCCCAAAAGCTATAGATCTCATGCAATGGACATTTGACAAAGCCCTCATGGAAGCAAAATCAACCCAGGCATGTAATGGATATCACAGGAATACACAGCCGGGTGTCTCTGTGCTCCTCTCGAGAGCTGAGGGGCTCAGAAGATAACCTCCCCGTGCCCCGCCTCTCTGTTCCAGGGTTTGCCACTGAGTATTCATTTGGATAATATATTCTTATTAGGAATTCCAAAGTTGAAGCCCATATTAAACCTAAAATATGCTAAACTAATTAAAAGGGTGTGTTAATAATTTCTATGCCTTGGAATCACTGGTCAAAGGAAGGTATAAAAAGTTTATTCCTCTACTATAAGTATAATGAAGACTTGGATTAAGGAAAAAACAAAATTACACACAAACCAACCAATCTCAGAATAGTGAGAAGCAATTTAAGGTCAAATTCAAGATCCAGGGAAGGCACTGTGGCTGGGGGGCAGGTGGGCATGAGGGCAAGGGCAGAAAGAATGTTGCAGAAATAACGGATACCAGCCTTGCCCACCTCACAAAGCTGAAGATAAGCATGGCCCACACTGCCATCCCCATGGGAAACTTTTTTTTTACCTTGAATGTGAAATTTGCATCAAAGATTAGTTCTTTTTCATGCCCTGTGATTCCACCTTTGTAAACAACTTGGCATCTTTTAGCTGGCTCTGTCTTAGGGAGTTTGAAGAGTCGGAACGTGGCAGACACAAAACGACAGTCACCTGAAAGCAGACACACAGGGCTCACTGCCTGCACCCCAGCGGCACTCAACAAATGAGGACGTTAGAGCAAGCATACTGTAAAGGTGATTTCCTTCACTGTATGCCATCAGTTTTCTTTGGGAGCTTCTGAAAGATTTTAGTTTGCTGACAGAAAAAGTTTTAAAAGGTTTTAGTTCACAGAGAGAAAAAGTTTCCCACAGGCCTTGGCCATTACAAGGAAGTTTGCCCCAGCCCTGGGCACATCCTATGGTTTAGACGGGGGCGATCGCCAAGACAACTCTGTTTGGGTCACACCTGGCTGGCCAGCAGCCAATCAAGGACTCTCCAGAGTACATTCTATGGTTTTTCCTTTGTAGAAAACCAGGTCACACCTAGGTGACCTCGTTAATATAAAATCATACTTTATAATCAATCACTTTATAATCAATCGCTTTGTGCCCCTTGCCTGTATGCTGATTTGTGGGTTTTTCCTATATAAGGAGCTCGCACCCCATGCTGGGGTGTGCAGCTTCCCTGATATTGCTGACACCCGAATGTGCATTCGTTCAATAAACCCTCTTGCTTTTGCAGCTCTTGGTCTGGTTTCTGAGTCTTGGGGGCTCCTTGGGATCCTGAGCTCTTAGGGGTCTGGGGGTCTTTCACTTCAGTCTGTACTGAATGGTTTCAAATACTTTATTAAGCATCACTCTGAGGGAGGAGCTGAGAGTATTCAGGAGACAAGGTGATGCAGTTCCCCTTGGTAAGAATCACTCATTAAGGGCGCTGGAGAGACAGCTCAGTGGTTAAGAGCACCAACTATTCTTCCAGAGGACCTGGGTTCAATTCCCAGCACCGACATGGTAGCTCATGACTGTCTGTAACTCCAGTTCCAGGAAATCTGATACCCTCACACAGACATACATGAAGGCAAACACTAATGCTCGTTAAAAAAAAAAAAAAAAAAATCACTCACTAAACTAAGTAACCATTGAACTGAAACCATTCCCACTGTAGCCACCGAGTCCCCTCTATAGTTTCTTACCAATGACACTTTCTAGTTCCTTGTTTTGAACTGTGATGATATTGGCAGTGACCAAACGTGGAAGGGAGAACCCAATTTTTTGGGCAATGATGGCAAGATCCTTCCAGTACAAAGCACCACCCAGGCATTCACCTTAAAAGAAAGATTACAGATCATTCAGTATACACAGCAGCATCACCAAAATTTATAGCCTGCACAATTAGCTAGCATATAGTATTACCATGTAGGGCCTAAGTGGTCATGGAGGTGCCCAACTGTAATTCCAGCACATGGTAGACAGAAGCAAGACAATGAGGAGCCTAAGATCACCCCAACTGAGTGTGAGCCCCTTCTCAATAAAACAAAACCACGAGAGCTAAGGATACAGCTTGTTTGAGAGAGTGCTTACCCAAAATGCTCAGAGTCTCGAATTTGAACCTCTGCACCAGCACCACATAGGAGCAAACGGGGTGGCATATACCTGTAATCCCAGCACTTGGGAGGGAGAATGAAGAGTTCAAGGCCAGCCTGGGCTACTCGAGACCTTGTCTCAAAACAAAAAAGTAATAGTAATAAAAAAGATAAGAGCTGGGCATGGTGGCCATGCCTTTAATCCCAATGAGGGAGGTAGAGGCAGTGGGTCTCTGTGAGTTCGAGGCCAGCCTGGTCTACAAAGCAAGTTCCAGGACAGCCAGAGCTACACAGAGAAACCCTGTCTCTCTCAAACTACCAAGAAAGAAAAAGAAAAAAGAAAAAAGAAAAAAATATAACAAATTTGAAACAAAAGAATAGGGCCTGGAAGCATCTACAAGGCCTAAAGAGTGATGATTAACCCCAGAATTTGTCAGCTAATGGTCTCTGAGATCATTTTCAGGGCAGCCCTACTAAGACGCAACTATAACACTTGTGTGTCATACTCTGAAAGGCACTGTGAATGGGAATAAAATGGCAGAAAAGCTTCCTCTTATCTCCAGAAGAGACTCATAAAGGTCTACTACCAGAACAACTACCACTAACATCCACAAGGCATTTTTACAGATTCTTTTCAAATGCAAAGACATTCACACAACTTTTATGTGTCACATCAGTAAGTTGGAGACAAATGTCATGGTCACTGGTAAACAAACAATTTCAAGCTGAATAACACAGTTGTATAACACTTTCAGGAGATGGTTCTCTCCTTCTACCATGGGGTTAAACTCAGGTTGTCAGATTTGGCAGCAACCCCCTTTACCCACTGAGCCATCTCTTCCCAGCATATAGGACACTTATAAAGATCACAGGGCTATTCTCCTCATGCACCTTTTTTTTTTTTTTTTTTTTTTTTTTTGGTTTTTCGAGACAGGGTTTCTCTGTGTAGCTTTGGAGGCTGTCCTGGCACTCGCTCTGGAGACCAGGCTGGCTTCGAACTCACAGAGCTCTGCCTGCCTCTGCCTCCCAAGTGCTGGGATTAAAGGCGTGTGCCACCGAGGCAGAGGCAGGTGGATTTCTGTGAATTCGAGGCCAGCCTGGTCTACAAAGAGCTAGTTCCAAGACAGCCTCCAAAGCCACAGAGAAACACTGTCTCAAAAAAGGCAAAACAAAATAAATAAATAAATAAATAAATAAATAAATAAATAAAGCCCCCCCCCCCCCCCCGTGGGCTCCTTCAATGAACTGGAGCCAGGATGCTTTATTAAAAAAAAAAAAGGCAGGCACCACCAACGCCTGGCCTTCATACACCTTTTTATATGAGTTCTGGAGACTGAACTCAGCTCATCAGGCATGTAAGGAAAGTGACTTGCCTACTGAATCATCTCATAGGTCCTATTTCCTGCTTTTAACATTATCCATTTATATCATTGTATAATAAGAAAAAAAGCTAACACAATCTACTTAAAAAACAATATATGTTTTTGAGACTGTGTCTCATCATGTAGCCTGTGTCAGCTTTGAATGGCTACTGATCCTCTTTCTCCATCTCCAAAGAGCTGAGGTCACAGGCATGTATCAGCTTAGTGCAAAAATTGTTACTTTCAGTCAGACTGATCATGGACATGCATTTCTCTCTGCAACTTCTAATGACTCTTAAATGACACTAAAGGAATAAATATCTCATTTATTCTTCAAAATAGTTTTTTAAAGTGGTCTGTTATTATTTTCACTTTACAGTCTAGAAAATGGTAAAAGATTATTTTTTTAAAGATTTATTTATTTATTATGAATACAATATTCTGCCTCCATATATGCTTGCATGCCAAAAGAAGCCACCAGATCTCATTACAGATGGTTGTGAGCCACCGTGTGGTTGCTGGGAATTGAACTCAGGACCTCTGGAAGAACAGCCAGTGCTCCTAACCTCTGAGCCGTCTCTCCAGCCCCGATAAAAGAATTTAATTGTGTGAGATTATTTTTTAAAAAGTTCATAGTGTTAGGGGGGGACATGTGTCATGTGTCACATGTCACAGGACAGCTCTGTGGACTCTGTTCTCTCCTTCAACCTTTAGATGAGTTCCAGAGATCAAACTCAGATTGCCAGCCTTGAGGCACAAGTGCCTTTCCCCGGGGATCCGTCTCACTGGCACTCATGCTGTTTCTGGGTGGCAGAACCTTCCGGCCTTCCACCGCTTGCTCTCCCATCTAGTCGTCTCACCCCAACTTGTGTGCAGGGTGGAGCTCTATGCTAGTTAATAACCATTGATGTCAATAAACACAAGAACACACACCCCATAAAACCTTGTGTGACTTGATGTCTTCTGGCACTTCAAGGCTAGCATAGACGTCACTGAAGTATAGCTCTCCGCCGTACTGAAAAAAAGCAGGGCACAGTTCGAGCAAGGTTAAAGATTACATTGGTCCCAGATAACAAAAAAAAATTGATGAGTGCAGGAGTTCAACTTCAAAATTCCAATGTTTGAGCTGATACTGACCAATCTGACCTTTGAACATTAAAACCAACACACAGGGGCAGAGGCATTTAATTTCTCCAGTGTCCTATCCAACACAAAGGTACTTTCTAAGACTCAGAAAGGAAAGAGTCAACAGGAAGTTTTTAAATAAACAAGAACACAGGAGGGGGAAAAATGAGTTAGGCAACATTTAGGTTGCCTAACTTTTTAACAAGTCCAAACAGAACATAGCTTTAGGTATCTAGACAACTAACAGACAAATCCATAGAATTAACAGTCTTGCTGCTTGAAAATTACAGTAATTGAGCCATAGTGGTGGCACATGCCTTTAATCCCAGCACTTGGGAGGCAGAGGAGGCAGGCAGATCTCTGTGAGTCAAACCTGGTCTACAGAGCTAGTTTGAGGACAGCCAAGGCTACACAGTGAAATCCTGTGAGAGAGACAGAGAGAGAGGGAAAGAGAGACAAAGAGAAGAGAGGGGGGGAGAAGAAAGAAAGAAAGAAAGAAAGAAAGAAAGAAAGAAAGAAAGAAAGAAAGAAAGAAAACTACAATAATGAAGACCAGCAGTAATGGTGCAAGCCGTTAATCTCAGCACTCAGGAGGTGGAGGCAGAAGGATTTCTAAATTGGAGGCCAGCCTGATCTACATCATGAGTTCCAGAATAGCCAGAGCTACACAAAAACCCTGTCTCAAAAAAACAACAGAGAAACATTAAAAAAAAAAAAAGAATAAGAAGAAGTGTGTCTGTGTTATTTAGCTAATGTCAAAAGCATGGAAGCCTATATTCTATATTCTGTAGCAAGGTTTAGCTTCTCTTAATTGAGCTCAGTGAAGAGCATGAACTGGTGTCCAAAACGGCATCCTTGAAATAACATGAGGTCATTCTTACACGGGACTTTAAATTTGTATTGTTTTACATGCCTAAGTGTTTGCCTGCATGGATATCTGTGTCCTGGTACCCCCGGGGGCCAGAAGGGGGCATCAGAGCCCCTAGAACTGCAATTACAGATGGTTGTGAGGCACCATGTAGGTGCTGGGAATTGAACCTGGGTGCTCTGGGAGAGCAGCCAGTGCTCTTAACCACTGAACCCCAGCCCTTAATATACTTCTATTTGAGCTATGTAATACCCCTTAAGCCAAAAATCCCAGAATTTGTATTTACAATGATTGGGATTGGGCCTTATCTATGCTAATCACATCTCCCACTGAACTACACCTCAAGTCCTCCAAACCCCCTTTAAAAAGGCATTTGTATAAAATGTCCATCTTAGATTTTCCAAAGATAAGATACCTTGGCATCAGAAATAATATTACTGAGAAACAGTCTGTTCTAGGAAAAGTCAAATTTATAGAGACTTTTCAGGGTGAATCAACTGGTTCCTGGGACTCCTCTGCGGATGTTATTGTGAGTCAACAGTAGCCAGAAACAGCAGGAAAGGAGGTAAGTATTTCAACAGTAGCCCCGCCCCACCCACCCACCCAGCCCTACCCTGCCCGGCCTTTTGTGTTCTTTGTCTTTTGAAACAGCCTCTTTATATAATTGAGGTTGGCTTTGAACTCCCTGCATAGCAGAGGACCATGGCCAACTTGGACCCTTCGCAATTTGGTGGATAAATCAAGAGTTGGGATTCTTAGTTCCAGCAAAGAACACGACCCAGTCAGCCCTCTCCAGGGTTTAAAAATCATTCCCAGGGGAGGCATTACCCTCCCTGCAGAGTGGATGGTGGTGGGATGGGGGAAGAAGGAGGGTGAAAGAGGAGAGAAAGGAGGGGGAACTGGGATTGGAATGTAAATAAACAAATAGTCACTTCTCTCCCTCCTCTCACCTTCAGCGCGCCATACACCTCCTGAAGCACTTGCTGTTTATCAGGGACAAGGTTGATAACACAGTTGGATCTAAAAAAATAAAAAATAAAAAAAAATAAGAAGGGGGGGAGCAGATGTTGAAGGACTCAAATCCTTTAAGACCTAAAGGGGCTTCCATCTCCCCATCAACGCTGCCTGATCCCTGCAGACTCTCCTTTCTTCCCGATATGCAACTTTTTTCCAGGATGAGGGAGATAGGCCGTTTGTTTAAGACTTATCAGTAAGCGGCCAGTGAGCACAAACGCAACAGAATGAATATGAAACATGCTTCTTGTTTTTGTCCTGATGTTTACCAGGAAACAGAACAAAACCTGGACTCAAATGCCCATCATGCAAGGTGTTCAAGCCACGTGAGAACAGAGTCCCTCGAAGGCAGCTTTCCCGGTATTTCCATTTGAGGCTGGGTGTGTGGCAAAATGCTTCTTTAAGGTTCCATTCTCAGCATCAAAAGAAAAAACACAGCAGACCCTGTCACTTGGGCATGATTTACTAACTCAGGAAAATGAGAAACAAAACACCATAATTTGCCATGGGGGGGAAAATGCAGTCATTGCTAAAGGCGGTGGTGTACGCCTTTAATCAGGAAGCAGAGGCAAACAGATCCCTGTACATTCAAGGTCAACCTGGTCTACATGGCAAGTTCCAGGCTAGCCATAACTACACAGTGAGACTCTGTCTCAAAACAAGCAAAACAAAAAAGAAAACCACATACATGATGGTTGTCTCATAAGATCACAATAAGGCCTGTTATTGTCTAGTACTGCAACAGCCAGAACAATGCCATGGTACATTAGCCAAGTGTTTGTGACAAGGCTGGAGTCCACACGCCTTCACTGGCTGCCAGTTACAGAGACGTACAACACATGGGATGGACACACAGTGCACTGCACTTAGAGAACATGTTGCTACTGGCCTTTGTTTACTATGCTTTTATGCATCTTAGAGTGAACATACTCTGCTTACAAAAAGAAGTGCTGTAAACAGTCTGCTGGACTCTTTCAACAGCAGTCTCTCACGTCTGGAGTGATTCCCACAACCCTGGATAGCATCACTTCTTGTGTCTGAACTGCTCTGTGGTTCGGTTCATCAGGCCCTAGTATCAATAGGCTGGCTCTTTTGTGTACACTACACAGCCTAAGTGTGCAGTGGGCTTGATCATCCAAGTCTGGGTAAGCACATGCAGTTAGGAAATGCTCCAATGCAAATTTCTTACAACACAACCCACCATCACACTCCATGTAAGGGGTCAGTATGCATTCCAGGGGAGCAGGCTGTGGTCTGGCTGGTCTGGGGAGTTTACTGGATTAAGGTTGGGGGGCAGGAGTGTTGACAATGCAACATGGCATTGTCTTCTCATGTGCATACACCCACAAACGCACAATTAAGTGACCAAAAATGAACCCACCCTCATAATAGTTTAAGTTTATGCTTTTGTGTTGAACTGTGTCCATAGCTATCCTTGAGCACAAGGTTGTACCAGAGGCTAGACACACCTGGAAACTTTGAATTCTCTCTCAGGCAGCTGTGTTTTGTTGTTAATAGGCTGTAGGGAGCTTATTAAAGTTTTCTACCGTTATGAAGGCCTACAAAGTTCAGTTTAATTCCTTCTTCTTTTTTAAACCTTCTAAAAATATTTATTTTTATTACATGTGCAATGGTGTTTTGCCTGCATGTGTGTCTGTGTGAGGGTGTAGGTTCCCCAGGAACTGAAGTTAAAGACAGGTGTGGGGTGCCATGTGGGTGCTGGGACTTGAACCTGGGTCCTCTGGAAGAGCAGCCAATGCTCTTAACTGCTGAGCCATCTCTTCAGCCCCTGGTTTAATTCCTTAAGCAAAGAGTCAGCTCATCAAAGAGTGATAGCATCTGTGTGCTCAAAATGACTTGGGCTTTGCTCAGAAAAGAAAGGCTGTAGCCCTACACAACGATATCGTAGCTCTCCTTCTGGACCCCGGCCTCTGTCAGCTTCTCAATGCATCCTTGAATAAAAGTCACATTGGGTGCCTGGAAACCAAATTTTTCCATGTGGTACTCAAGATAGGTTTTAGCCACTTCCACCTAGAGAAAGAAAAATACAGATTTGGTAATCAACATTATTCAAAAACTCCCTCCTCACCCAAAACTGCCCTATTACAAATGCCATATGCTTCCCCTGCCCTGGGTTATTTTAGATAAATATACAAGATTCCTGAGACACGTAAGATATGCAACAGCCTGGGACAGAAGTTCCCAACTTTGTGAGTCTTGCTTGAGTTAACCTCGTATCCAATAACAAGTCTTTCTGGACAGAAGGATGAAGAAAGGAGGAGAGGAAGTGCCCCTGGGCAGGCCAGGTTAAACCTCCGACTGACTTCTAGGACAGTCATTGATCGTCAATGCCTTCAACTTGTATGTCACTAGAGGCACAAATGACAGCAGCAAAACCCCCAGCCTTCTTTTTATTTTTTGGTTTTTCGAGACAGGGTTTCTCTGTGGCTTTGGAGGCTGTCCTGGAACTAGCTCTTGTAGACCAGGCTGGCCTCGAACTCACAGAGATCCGCCTGCCTCTGCCTCCCGAGTGCTGGGATTAAAGGCAAGAGTCACCAACACCCGGCTCCCAGCCTTCTTAAATACCATGAAGAACAGTGGGAAGCAGTTTCAGGCCTCAAAGAATGTTCTGAAGAAACCTCCTCTTTCTCCTCCAAACCTTTGCCTTACCTGGGCCTTAGTCATGTCTATTCCAGTGACGTGTCCCTTCTTGCCAACTAGCTGGCTAAGCATATAGCAATCTCTGCCGCTTCCACAACCCAGATCCAAAACCTGGCAGTTTTCCAGACGCTCAGGGACAACCAGACCACAGCCATAATACCTGAGAAATGGAAAAGACACGCTTTAAAAAAAAAAAGGCTAGAAAATGCTCAAATAGGAATCTATACTTCGCTCCCTCCATTACCCACTTATATTTCTGTTTTGTGTCTCCCAGTAAACGGGGCCATGTCTGCCGTAGTACAGTGTTGTTGGGCACCACACAAGGTAGCAAGATTCAAGAAAACCATCTAAAATATTTGTTGAATAAATACATCTAAGGCACTGACTGCTGAACAAGAAAAGTACTCTCTTGGGTGCACGTTCTGTAACTTGAGAGGTAAAAACTACAGTACGGAAACCCTTCCTGTGATTGACTGACAGGCCTGGGTGCAACTGGGAGTGGGTGCTGTGGTGGTTGGGGGCCGAAGGCTTCATGACCCCAGGAGGACTTGAGTGAGGTGTTGGAGAGGCAGGGAGTAAAGGTAACTGCTCCCTGAGTGGGCAAGACTATGCCAGGAAAGGCAAGATTAGGAGCCATGGCTGTTCTATTAAAAACCTGAATGTCTGTCAGGGTCCAAGGAGCTTGAATGTCTCCTGCAATGGGGAGGGGTTCAGTGGAGGAGCAGGATAGCCAACAGAGATGGCTAAATGAGATCTGGAGGCTGCGTGGGAACAGCATAGGCACTACCTCGAAGTAACATCTTCATGTACATTCTTCAGAGTTTCCCGGATGTACTTGGGGACCAGCGTGGCCGCGGTGACACAAGCATTAGTCTGGAGGTTTGCAGATGTCTTCAGAACATTCCCATAGTAGTTCTGACTCAACAGCCAAGGGCCAGAAGGAAACAAAGAGAAAAAGGACGGGAGTTGTTGCCTGCGGAGCTGGAGGCCTTCGCCACATCCTTAATTACAGCCAACTGGCCTTTGCCCTGGACGAATTCTAACCCTGCCTGCCCTCCTCCTGTGTGCACTGCCAGAAGCTGCTTGCGGGCAAGACTCCCGCAGACCCCCCGGGGATCCCGCCAGCCACTCCCTAGGACCCTCACCTGAACGTCCTTGTGGATCTCAGCGTCTCGGGGAGCAGCCACTGGCAAGAGAGAGAACAGAGACCACGGCAAGCTGGGGAGGGACAGCAGCACGAGGGCAGAGTGGGAGGGAGCTGGGGCTGCCCAGAGGTCGGAGCAGGGTGGGGGGTGCAGTGGGCCTGTGGGCAGAAGGCAGGAGAGGGGGGCAGGTACTCACTGAGTCACCACAACCACACTCCTGGACCTGGGATCACCCCTCAACTTCCCTAGGGAGCAGCGCGCCGACGCCACGCCCCTGACTGACCTGCAACCGCGCAGGCGCAGTCCTGCAAAACCTTCCCACAGCCATTTAGCCCAACACACCCCTGTTGGGTCTCATTGTCACCCTGGAGTCCTTGTATCCTGTATAAAGGTTTTATTAGTTAACATCTTCCTTTAATGGTCCACTGTTTCATTTATAAATTCTGTGTGTGCGAATGAACCTCCACATCTATTTTTCTCCTTGGGTAATGAAATCACCTTTCTTCCATCCAGCTCATTAAGTCGTTTTTTTTGTTGTTGTTTTTTGTTTGTTTGTTTGTTTGTTTGTTTTTGCAGTCATCAGGCTGTGTCTGTGATGCTGTGCCTTTAATTCCATCACTCAAGAGACAGAGTAGAGGCAGAGGCAGTAGGATCTCTGAATTTGAGGCCAGCCTGATCTACAAAGCTAGTTCCAGGACACCCTGGGCTACACAGGGAAACACTGTTTAAACCCCCTCCCCCCCACACACACAGAGATAAAAGTGGTTCTCTATTTCAGAAAGCTTGTATGTGCCCCTTGGTGGGAAGTTCCTTCCACACCCAGCTCCTAGGCAAACACAGACTTGGTTCTCTCTCCTTGCAGCGTTGTCTTTTCTGGAATGTCTTACAGATGAACTCATAACTGTATAGCCACTGTTCAGTTGTATGTAGAAAAGCACCTACTACAGTAACTTGCCAGTTTACCGTATTTCCCATGCATTGCCACTTGGCCTCAGACTATTTTTGTTACCTTACATCTTATGTACCTTGGGGTGGAGATGCCCTGGTACATGTGAGGTCAAGGGACTTTTAGGAAGTTGATTCTCTGCTTCCACAGTGTGGTCACCAGGTCATAGGGTCTGCCAGCAAGTGCCTTTCTCTGTGGTGATATATTATTTATGATTCATTAAAGCTTGCCTGAGGATTCAGAAAACAAAGTCAGTTTCAAGCTATAGAGATCAGGCAGTGGTGTCACACACCTTTAATCCCAGGATTCAGGGGACAAAAGGCAGATGGATCTCTCTGAGTTCCAGGCCACTCAGGACTACATGAGACTGAATCAGTCTAGAAGAATAACAGAGTTCACACCTTTAATCCCAGCACTAGAGAGATATGAAAGATAGGAGCAGGGTCTTCAGTTGTCAGTCTCAGCAGTCTCCAGCCACGTTGTAGAGAGCATAGTAAGTAGTCTGAGTGAATCTGAGGAGCAGGGAAGTCAGGAGCAGTTTGAGGATCACCGCTTTGGTCTAAGATAAGGTAGAGTAAGAGCTAGTGGCTGGCTGCTTTGCTTTTCTGGTCTTCAGCTTCAAGCTTCTGCTTGGGTCCTTTATTTATTCCTGTTATATTTACCTGCTGAGCTACCTAACGATCCAGGATGAATTTTTTAAGTGTTTCTGTTCCCACCATTACTGTGCATGTCTTTTAAACTGTTTGGTGTGTACCTATGCGTAAGAGCAAATCAGCCCATGTATGGACAGGTGACTTTCACAAGTTAGTTCTCTCCTTCCACAGTGGGCTCCAGGAATCCAGCATTGTGCTTGTGTGGCAAGTGCTTCCAGCTTTTACAGCTCTGCCATCTCAATCACCGTGCATTTGTTTGTATGTCTTACTTGCTTTGTAGTTGAATCAAACATTGCTATTCATAAGGATGTCTAGATAGAAAAATGTACGAAATCGTCTTCCTGTTTTCAGTCCAATGTCATTGCAAGAAAAAAAGGGAGGGTGGGGGTTGAAATCCATCTAGTAAGTTACCAAATTCCCTGTTGTCGATTGTTACTGAAAGCTAATAGGGTGACAGTGGGTGAGGGTGACTGCCACCACGACTGAGGGCTTCATTTCCATCCCTGGAAAGCACATGAGGACCGACTCCTGCGGCTCGGCCTCTGATCGCCACATGCAGACCAAAGCATGCACACAGACATGCATAAATTAAGGTAAAGTTTTCTTTCAAATGTTTAAAAACAAACCCAGCGCTGGAGAGATGGCTCAGTGGTTAAAAGCACTGGCTGCTCTTCCAGAGACCTGGATTCAATTCCCAGCACCGACATAGCAGCTCACACCTGTCTGTAACTCCAGGGGATCTGACTCCTTCACAGACACACATAAAATAAAAATAAAACAATAAGGGGCATCTCCTGAGCAGGTGTGCCTGTGTTGTGAAGAAGGTAAAAACCTTCTTCCTCGGTTTTTAGCTTCAAGATCCTGCCTCGAGTTCCTGCTCTGACTTTCCTTGGTTAAATAACTTACTGAAAGTCACAGAGCTAATTGTTAACCACTCCAAAGTGTTTCCTCAGAATTCAATAAGTTGGATGGCTAGCATTCAATAAATACATACATCACATGCTTTAAAATGTAAAGATAAATGTTTTAAAAAAATAGATCATTAAAAAAAAAAAAAAAGCCCACAGGCAGCCAGGCAGTGCTGCAGTGCTGGCACACGCCTTTAATCCCAGCACTCAGGAGGCAGAGGCAGGCGGATCTCTGTGAGATCGAGACCAGCCTGGTCTACAAGAGCTAGTTCCATGACAGCCTCCAAAGCCACAGAGTAACCCTGTCTCGAAAAAACAAAACAAAACAAAACAAAACCCCACAGGCAATCCTTGTTGGAATACTTTTAGATTGGGGCACTTCTAACTATTGAGTGTGTAAAATAAAATGACCACTTTTATAAGCATCGTGTGCTTTTTAGCATAAATGAACTCTTTGAACCAAGTATTTACTTTCTCCTTGTTACTACTTGCCTCGGCCTGTGAGGGTCAATGCGTGTGATTCTCAATGGAAAGTGAGAGCACAGCTTCATGGTGAGAACCAGCCCCGTAGCCATTGATTCTCATTGGAGGCTGCCCCTTCCTATTCAAAATGCTCCAGGCGAGACATCAGGGGAAGAAGCAAAGAGACCCCCTGTCTAGCAGGAGCCTACTCAAGCACAGGCCTCCCAGGAGGTGGCACAGTCCAGTTCTTGCAAGTTTCCAGATGGAATCAAGGTTATAAACCACCCCACCATGCCCAACATACAAGGGGCGAACATTCCCAACAATGCCGACATCCAGAGCATCATCACAGCACTAACCGCCAAAGGGAAAGAGAGTGGCAGCTGTGAACCCAACAAGTTCATCCTCATCTGTTGGGAGGCAGGGGACAGACCTCATCTCACCCTCCTGGTCCCCAGCCTCAAGCCCAAACCAGCAATTATTCCAAGAAGACAGAAGTGATCACCAAGACATTGGAACCAAAGCCAGTAACTAAGGGTATGGCCTGTCCCCAAACCACCGGAGCTCTTCCAATGCAAAGGAAGCAAAGCTGTGCTGGCAGCGAAGTGGCAGGCTGCAGGCTGGACAACAGCTTAACTAACATCCAGTGACTTGGGAAGATGAGTTCTGATGGGCTGGGCCCCTGCAGTACTAAGCAGGAGATGGAAGAGAAGGAGAATTGTCACCTGCAGCCCTCAGGAGTGTCCACATCTTGGCAGGACTCTGAGTCTGAGAGGCCACCCTGCTCTTACATGGCCATGATACAGTTGGCAGTCAGCAGCACTGAGAGAAAGCGTATGACCTTGAAGGATATCTACTCTTGGATCGAGGACAACCTCCCCTATTTTAAGCACATTGCCAAGCCAGGCTGGAAGAACTCTTATTCGTCACAACCTTTCTCCCATGACATATTTGTTTTGGAGACATTGGCAAGGTCTCTTTCTGGACCATTCACCCGGTTGCCAATTGCTACTTGACATTGGACCAAGTGTTTAAGCCACTTGTGGAGAACCAGGGTCTCCACAATTGCCCAAGCACTTGGAATCGCAGCAGAAACGGCCCAATCCTGAGCTCTGTAGAAATGTGACCATCAAAACTAAACTCCCACTGGGCGCGTGGAGAAAGATGAAGCCACTACTCCCATGGGTCAGCTCATACATGGTGCCCAGTGAACCAGTCCCTGGTGTTACAGCCCTCGGTGAAGGGGCCATTGCCTCTGGCAGCTTCGCTTATGAGCTCAGAGCTCGCCCGTCATAACAAGCAAGTCCGAATTGCACCCAAGGTACTGCTAGCCAATGAAGGGGTAGCCCCACTTCCCGCTGCAAGGCCAGTGGAGGAGGAGAAACCCCCGCTTCAAGTAGGGCTATTGCCTTTGCTTCCAATTCAGTCCTTTGAGGAGGAAGAAATCCAGCCTGGAGAGGACTTGGCACACTTAAAGAGGCCTAGCAGAGTGGAGAGCCCTCCCTTGGAAGAGTGGCCTTCTCCGTGTGCACAACTGAAAGAGGAACTATCCAATTCCTGGGAAGATTCTTCCTGCTCTCCCACCCCAAAGCCCAAGAAGTCCTCCTATTGTGGGCTTAAGTCTCAGAAATGCTGGTGACTAATCGAAGAGAGAAAAGGGAGGTGAGCTGGTCTCAGAGGAAACAGCTCCTTCGCCCCCCTGTCTGGATGAGCCTGAACTGCTCTTCTCAGAGGACCCAGGCACATTGCGACCAGCCATGGAGCCCCTACTCCTGGCAGAGTCTTCAGAGCCTACAACCCAGCTCAAATGCCTTCAAGACCCCAGTCAAGGAGACACTGCCCATCTCTTCCACTCCTAGCAAGTCTGTGCTCTCCAGAACCCCTGAGGCCTGGAGGCTTACACCCCCAAAGTTGGGGGGTTAGATTTCAGCCCAGTATGAACTTTCTCTCCCCCCCACCCTGAGTCCCCCTCCCCCCGGCATCTCTGGCCCCTTGCCTGATTCCCTGGAGTGATGGAGCTGAACAGCACACCTCTGAAAAGTGTTCCCCTTTTTGACTCACCCTGGGAGCTCCTCAGAGCCCTGTGACTTTGCCTCTGACCCCTTTAGCAGCTCTCTGCCCACACACCTGGAGGTCCCCATCCTTTCAGCCAACCGTTCTCTCAGAGAAGGCCTGGTCCTGGACACAATGAATGACAGCCTCAGTAAGATCCTTCTGGACATCAGCTTCCCTGGCCTGGAGGAGGACCCTCTGGGCCCTGACAACATCAACTGGTCTCAGTTCATCCCTGAGCTTCAATAGAGGCCAGGCCTTGCCATTGCCACTCAAGCTGCCCACTATGCTGGCACTTGTGTGGCTAGTTAGGGAAAGGCTCAGTGTACCCCAAGCCCTCTGAGGGAAGCTAGCAGGCAAGGGCCGAGCTGTGCCCCTTACCTAATCATGCCAAAATGATAGTCATATCTAAGCCACTGCCGGGACCTATGCATGCGGTAGGGTCTCCCAGAGAGTCTGAGCCCCCCACTCTCTCTGCTGGTAACTGAAGGGCAGGCATGACAAAAGCAGTGATGACCAGGAAGTGCCCGGTAGTCATCTGCTGCTCCTGGTAGGGTTACCAGTGTAAATGGTATAAGTTCCCCAAATTGTCCTCTAATTATAAATGTAAGCTTATTTCCTTAGGTCATTATCTAGAAATTGCCAGGGTTGGGCAGGGTGATAAGGGGTTGCACTTTGCTTCTACTTGTGGCCTGTGGGGGAGGGACCTGCGGTGCAGTTTCTTGCACACTTGTGGGTTCTGCTGTGGGCACCTAGACATACAGGTTGGCTTGCCAGGGTCTTGCTTACTGCCCTTTCCTGACACCCCCATGTTTCCAAGCCAGTGGTCCTGCAAGAAGCAATCCTGTGTAAAGGCTTGTTGGGTTTGGGTGTGGGGGATGGGCACTCACATGAGTCCTGTGAGGTGTTTCTCTCATAGCATCCCAGTCATGCCAGAGAGTCTAGCATTGAGAGCTCAGACCAAGGCCTGAGAAAGAGGACGTGACCCTGAACTGCCTGGCTTCCTTAGCTTGCACCTGAGCTTTGCAAAGAGCCACCCTTGGCTCCAATACACAAGCTAACACAAAGACACGACTGTAACTACCTACTGAATAAAACCCAGGGTGGCAAATAAATAAATAATTTTTTAAAAATCAGATACAGAAAATTTCCTGTTTTCTTCCCTTATCTCCAAGGATGGTCTTGAGAAGACTGCCACACACTTCTTTGGAAACTACTGGGCTAGCAATTGTAGGACAGACAGGAAGGTAAATTTTGGTTAAGTACCCAGAGCCATGTTTCAAGATATAAAGCTGTAGTCTGTCAAGATGGCTCAGCAGGTAATGGCCTTTGCAAGCAAAGCTGGAGTCCTGAGTTTGGCCACCAGGGCCCTGATGATGGAAGGGAGAGAACTGATTTCCAAAAGTTATTCCCCTAACCTCCACATGTGTACCCCCCACCCACACACACACAACAAAAAAATAGGAGAGAAAAATTGAGGGAATGTTTCACTAAACAGCCCTGGCTACCCTGAAATTTTTTGTAGCTAGAAAACAAAGTAGAGCTTTCAAAGGAAGCCAGCATTCCTAAGAGTCTTCAAGGGCAGGAGAGATGGCTCAGCACTTAAGGGCTGATCATCCAGAGGATCTGAGTTCGATTCTCAGAACCCACTTGCTGGCTCACAACTGTCTGCAACTCCAGCTCCAGGAGATCCAACACTTGTGGTCTCCTGAGGCACTCACTGCACACGTGTGGTAATAGACATACATTCAGGCAAGACATCCACACACAAAAAAATAAATGAAAACATCAATATCCATAAATATTATATAATCTTGCTTAATTTTAAATGAAAATCACATTTTCTTTAGCAAATAAATTGTTGTAATTATTTTAAATATTTACTTTTTATGTATATCAGCATGTATGTATGTATGTATGTGTTCAGGAATGGGTATGTGAATGCAGGTATCTGAGGAGTCCAGAAGAGGACATCAGATCCCTTGGAGCGACAGTTACAGACAGTTGTGGACTGTCTGAAGTAGGTGCTGGGAACCGAACCTGGGCCTTCGCCAAAAGCAGAAAACTTCTGAGTCATCTCAGCAGCTTTTAATGGTAATGTTTTATATGCTGGGAGTATATGGAAAGGGTCTGTTCTTGGACAGTTTGTGGAATTCATAGAAATGGTACCATAAGCAAATGCCATTTTAATTGCCACCTCCTTATCACTTCGTGGGTTATTTCTCATAATTGATGTGATACATTGTTTCAAATATTGGTTTTGTAATGTTATATCTTGATAAGGAGCCAGACATTTTTTTTTTGCAGATTTTTTTTTTTATTTGAATTAGAACCGAGATTGTTTTACATGTCAATCCCAGTTCCCTTGTCCCTCCGGTCCTCCCCTACCACCACCACCCTAAAACCCTACCTATCACATATCCTTTCTGCTCCCCAGGGAGGGTGAGGCCTTCCATAGGGTGTCATCAGAGTCTATTGTATCCTTTGGGATAGGGCCTAGCCCCCCCCCCCCCCCGTGTGTCTTGGCTCAGGGAGTATCCTTCTATGTGGAATGGGCTCCCAAAGTCCACACCTGTGCTGGGGATAAATACTGAACTACTACAGGAGGTCCCGTAGATTTCTGAGGTTTCCTCACTGAAGCCCATGTCCCTGGGGTCTGGATCTGTCCCATGCTGGTTTCCCAGCTATCAGTCTGGGGAGCAAGAGTTCCCCGATGTTCAGGTCAGCTGTTTTCAGGGGTTTCACCAGCTTGTTCTGGACCCCTTTGCTCTTCACTTGTCTTCTCTGCATCTGGATTCCAGTTCAGTTCAGTGATTAGCTGTGGCTGTCTGCTTCTACTTCCACCAGCTGCTGGATGAGGGCTATCGGATGGCATATAAGTCAGTCATCAATCTCATTATCAGGGGAGGGCATTTAAGTAGCCTCTCCTCTGTTGCTTAGATTGTTAGCTGGTGTCATCTTTGTAGATCTCCAGACATTTCCCTAGTGCCTGATTTCTCTGTAAACCTAAAATGTCTCCCTCTATTATGGTATCTCCATTCTTGTTATCTTCTATTCTTCCCCTGACTCAGCCTTTCTGCTCCCTCATGTCTTTCTCACCCCTCCTCTTCTCCTCTTCTCATTCTCCTAGCTCCCTCCCCCCTCTTCCCATGCTCCTAATTTGCTCAGGAGATCTTGTCCCTTTCCCCTTCTCCAGGGGACCATGTATGTCTCTCTTAGGGTCCTCCTTGTTTACTAGTTTCTCTGGCAGTGTGGATTGTAGGCTGGTAATCCTTTACTCTATGTCTAAAATCCGCACATGAGTGAGTACATACCATGTTTGTCTTTTTGTGATTGGGTTACCTCGCTCAGAATGGCTTCTTCTAGTTCCATCCATTTTCCTGCAAATTTCAAGAATCGATTGTTTTTTTTGGGCTGATTAGTACTCCATTGTGTAAATGTACCACATTTTCTCTATCCATTCTTCAGTATCTAGGCTGTATCTAGCAGTATCTAGGCTGCTTCCAGTTTCTGGCTATTAGAAATAGTGCTGCTATGAACATCGTTGAACAGATGTCCTTGTTGTATGAATGTGCTTCTTTTTTTTTTAAGATTTTATTTATTATGTATACAACATTCTGCTTCCATGTATATCTGCACACCAGAAGAGGGCAACAGATCTCATAACGGATGGTTGTGAGCCACCATGTGGTTGCTGGGAATTGAACTCAGGACCTCTGGAAGAGCAGCCGGTACTCTTAACCACTGAGCCATCTCTCCAGCCCATAAATGTGCTTCTTTTGGGTATATGCCTAAGAGTGGATTGCTGGATCTTGTGGTAGACTGATTCCCATTTTCTTGAGGAGTCGCCATACTGATTTCCAAAGTGGAGCCAGACATTTTTACATTGACCAAATTTTTAGCATTAAACTGAGAGAGAATTGCTTCCAAATCTAATTCATTTTATACATGTCATAGTCAGGAATACATTTATTAATTTATACTTTAATGGTTGAGGTGGCACTGTAACAAACTAATATGTAACAATTACTGGTTTTATATATTTTTAGACTTTTTGTTTTGTTTGAGACTGGGTCTCTATGTAGTTCATTTTTTAACTTTACTTAATTATCAGAGAATCTACTTGCATAACGTTACTTCCAAATGTGAAGGGAATGGAATGACTTTAAATGATTACAAAATGAACCAAGGTCACTTAATCAAGAGTCACAGAAAGGAAGAAAGGAAGGAAGGAAGGGAGGAGCCAGGAATAAAGGTCAAGGAAGAGGTTGCAGCTGGCCAGAGGCTGCCATTGACCTGATTTTCACATAAGAACCTGCAGTGACTAAGAAAGGAAACAACAGCCATTATCCACGTTCTGTGTCCACTAAATGAAAATTCTTCAATGAATGTTGAAAGGTCTTTTAAATGTGAACATTCAGACATGTTCACAACAGAAGCCCCTCCCTCTGTCCATTCCTCTTGGAGACTGGAAGACTGTATTGACCTGGATGGTCTCAACTTCCTGGGCTCAAGTGATCCCCCTGCCTCAGTCTCCCAAGTATGAGACTATCTATGTGTTACTCAGTGGCTAGGTATGGTGATTTGTAATCCCAGCACTTGAGAGGCGGCAGCAGGATGGTGAGTTCAAAGCCAGCAGGCTACACAGGGACACACTGCCTCAAAAACAAATAAACAGACTCATTTTTCCTTCTCCCTCCGGCTCCCTGACCTCTCCTGAGCCCTACTCCTGCCCAGACAGGAAGAATCTCCATGAGTCTGGAAATACCTCACTCTTCCTTCTCCCTCTGGCTCCCTGACCTCTCCTGAGCCCTACTCCTGCCCAAGGTCCATAGAGTGGACCCGCCCAGACAGGAAGGACTTCCATGAGTCTGGAAATACCTCACTCTTCCTTCTCCCTCCACCCTCCTGACCTCTCCTGAGTCCTACTCCTGCCGACTGTCCCCATCACCCCAGGATCTCTCTGGGCCTACGGCAGCAGAGAACAAACCTGCCTGCATAGAGTGGACCCACCCAGACAGAAAGGACCTCCACATTGAAGTCTTGGCCGCCACAAACCACTGGCTGACAAGAGGAGATAGAGAGACCCCATCTGCACCCACTGAAATGTCGTGACCCAGAATGTCTCAGCCTTAGTCCATGAGGTTCTTCCTGAGTGGGGGTGTGTGGACCTGGAAGCTTCGAGCAACCCAATGGCGATAAAGACCAAACACAGACATCCTGTCATCTTCAGAGAGCTCTCAGTTCCATGTTGTGGAACTAGAGTCATTTCTTTATTAGCCATCTTTTCTGGTGTCTCTTAACCATCCTGGTAATACTACGAGGCAACCATTTCTCTCTCTGTTCTCCTCTCGCCGCAGGCCCACTTCGCTACTCACATACCTCTGATCTCCCTGCCCAGGTGCAGGCCTGTACAGATGCTTAGGTGCACAGATATGCAAATAAGGAGGCATATTATTCTGAGGCCATGGTAAACAAAAGTAGCCCTGCTGACATTAACAATACAAGAGTGGGCCAGAGTTTCCTGGCGCCACTGCTGTTGACAGTCAGAGCCTGGGACCCAAAATATTCCTTAACAGGGATATTCGGTCCCCCACACTGGAAGAAGAGATGGGAAGAAGGCAGAATAAGAACGCACTCAACAGAAAGACCAATATGACACCATCAGAATCTAGGGACTCCACACCAGCAAGTTCTGAAAAGCACAACAGAGGAAGAAGAAAAGACAGACCTAAAAATCTACTTCATGAATAAAAATCTACTTCATGAAGATGTTCGAGACCCTTAAAGAGGAAACAAGAAAATCTCTTAAAGAAATAGAAGAAAAAACAAACAAAAAAAATCAAGAAATAAGTAATTCTCTTAAAAGAATCTAAAGAAAAAACAACCAAACAAGTGAAGGAAGCACTGGAAACAGTTCAAGGCATGAAAGCTGAAATAGAAACAATAAAGAAAACACAGAATGAGGGGATGCTGGAAATACAAAGGCTGGATAAACGATCAGGATCTAAGGATGTGAGTATAACCAATAGAATACAAGAGATGGAAGAGAGAACCTCAGTTGTTGAAGACTCGCTAGAGTATACACAGTCATCGACCAAAAATATCTCAAGTCCAACAAATCCCTAATACAAAATATCCAGGAAATATGGGACACCGTGAAAAGACTGAATCTAAGAATAATAGGTATAGAAGATGGTGAAGAAATACAGGTTAAAGGTACAGAAAACATATTCAACAGAATCATAGATGAAAACTTCCCCAACCTACAGAAGGATATGCCTATGAAAGTACAAGAAGCTTACACAACACCAAATAGACTGGACCACAAAAAGAACTCCCCTCGCCACATAATAATCAAAACACCAAACTTATAGAATAAAGAGAAAACATTAAGAGCAGCAAAAGAAAAAGGTCAAGTAACATATAAAGGCAGACCTATCATAATCACACCCGACTTTCAATGGAGACTTTGAAAGCCAGAAGGTCCTGGACAGATGTCCTACAAACACTAAGGGAACATGGATGCCAACCCAGACTACTGTACCCAGCAAAGCTTTCAATCACTATAGATGGAGAAAAAAAGATATTCCATGACAAAAACAGATTTAAACAATACATATCCACAAATCCAGCACTACAGAAAGTCCTAGAGGGAAAACTCCAACCCAACGAAGATAGCTACACTCACAAAAACATAGGTAATAAATAATTCAACTTTACCAAACAGGAAAAGAAACAGGAGGGTGAAAGCCACAAACAATGACACCAACAACAACAAATACAAAACAAACAAGAACCAACAATCAATGGACATCAATATCCCTCAATGTAAATGGTCTTAACCTGCCTATAAAAAGATACAGGTTAACAGAATGATATGAAGACAGAATCCATCCTTCTGCTGTATACAAGAAACATACCTCAACTTCAGAGACAGGCGCTACCTCAGAGTAAAGGGTTGGGAAAAGATTTTTCCAATCAAATGGACCCAAGAAACAAGCTGGTGTAGCAATCCTAATATCTAACAAATTAGACTTTAAACTAAAATCAATCAAAAGAGATGAAGAAGGGCATTTCATACTCATCACAGGAAAAGTCCATCAAGATGAAGTCTCAATCCTGAACATCTATGCCCCAAATACAAAGGCACCCCCATTTGTAAAAGAAACATTACTAAGCAAAAACCACACATAAAACCACACACACTTATAGTAAGAGACTTCAACACCCCTCTTTCACCACTAGACAGGAACACCAGACAGAAACTTAACAAAGAAACAAAGGATCTAACAGAAGTTATGACCCAATTGGGATTAACAGACATCTATAGAACATTCCATCCAAAAACAAAAGAATATACCTTCTTCTCGGTGCCACATGGCACCTTCTCTAAAATTGACCACATAGTTGGCAACAAAGCAAACCTCCACAGTTCCAAAAGAATTGAAATAACTCCCTGTATCTTATCAGATCACCATGCTTTAAAGCTAGAATTCAACAGCAATACAAATTGCAGAAAACCTACAAACTCGTAGAAATTGAATAACACCCAGTTGCACCATTCCTGGGGTGAGGAAGAAATAAAAAAGAAATTAAAGACTTCCTAGAATTTAATGAGAATGTAGACACAACATACCCAAACTTATGGGACACTCTGAAAGCAGTGCTAAGAGGAAAGTTCATAGCACGAAGTGCCCACATGAAGAAACTAGAGAAAAGTCACACTAGAGAATTGACAGAACAACTGAAAGCTTTAGAGCAAAAAGAAGCAAACTCACCACGGAGGAGTAGAAGCCAGGAAATAATCAATCTGAGGACTGAAATCAATAAAGTAGAAACTAGGAAAACGTTACAAAGAATCAATGAAACAAAGAGTTGGTTCTTTGAGGAGATCAACAAGATAAACAAACCTCTGTCCAAACTAACCAAAAGGCAGAGAGAGAGCATGCTAATTAACAAAATCAGAAATGAAAAGGGGGATATAACAACAGACATTGAGGAAATCCAGAGAATCATCAGGTCATACTTTGAAAAACTGTACTCTACAAAATTGGAAAAATCTAAAGGAAATGAACAATTTTCTGGATAGATATCACTTACCAAAATTAAACCAAGAACAGATAAGCAGTTTAAATAGACCTATAACCCCTAATGAAATAGAAGCAGTCATTAAAAGCCTCCCAACCAAAAAAAGCCCAGGACCAGATGGCTTCACTGCTGAATTCTACCAGAAATTCAAACAAGAGCTAACACCAGTACTCCTCAAACTGTTCCACACAATAGAAGCAGAAGGGACATTGCCAAACTCTTTTTAGGAGGCTATAATCTCTTTGATACCCAAGTCACCAAAAGATACAACTAAAAAAGAGAATTATAGATCAATATCCCTCATGAACATCGATGCAAAAGTACTCAACAAAATATTGGCAAATCGAATAGAAGAGCACATCAGAAAAATCATCCACCACGATCAAGTAGGCTTCATCCCAGGGATGCAAGGATGGTTCAACATACAGAAATCCATCAATGTAATCCACTATATAAACAAACTGAAAAGGAAAAACCACATGATCATCTCACTAGATGCTGAAAAAGCCTTTGACAAAATCCAACATCCCTTCATGATAAAGATCTTGAGGAGAACAGGAATAACAGGAAAATATCTAAACATGATAAAAGCAATATACACCAAACCAACAGCCAACATCAAATAAATGGAGAAAAAACTCAAAGCGTTTCCTCTAAAATCAGGAACAAGACAAGGCTGTCCACTCTCTCCATATCTCTTCAGTATTGTATTTGGAGTTCTAGCTAGAGCAATAAGACAAGAAAAGGGGATCAAAGAGATACAAATTGGAAAGGAAGAAGTCAAACTTTCACTATTTTCAGATGATATGATAGTCTACATAAGTGACCCAAAAAACTCTACCAGGGAACTCCTACAGCTGATAAACACCTTCAGCAAAGTAGCAGGATACAAAATTAACTCAAAAAAAAATCAGTAGCCCTACTATATACAGATGATAAATGCAATGAGATAGAAATCAGAGAAACACCCTTCACAATATCCACAAGCAACATAAAATATCTTGGGGTAACACTAACCAAAAAAGTTAAAGACCTGTACAGTAAAAACTTTGAGTCTTTAAAGAAAGAAATTAAAGAAGGTACCAGAAAATGGAAAGATCTCCCATGCTCTTAGATAGGTAGAATCAACATAGTAAAAATGGCAATCTCGCCATAAGTAATCTACAGATTCAACGCAATCCCCATCAAAATCCCAACACAGTTCTTCACAGACCTTGAAAGAACAATACTCAGCCGGGCATTGGTGGCACACGCCTTTAATCCCAACACTTGGGAGGCAGAGGCAGGTGGATTTCTGTGAGTTCGAGGCCAGGATAGTCAAAACAACTCTGTACAAAACAAAAAACCCAGGATAGCCAAAACAACTCTGTACAATAAAGGATCTTCTGGAGGCATCACCATCCCTGACTTCCAGCTCTATTATAGAGCCATAGTTCTGAAAACAGCTTGGTATTGGTACAAAAATAGGCGAATGGAATTGAATTGAAAACCCTGATATTAACCTACACACCTATGATCACCTTATTTTTGACAAAGATGCTAAATCTATATAATGATAAAAAGATAGCATTTTCAACAAATGGTGCTGGCATAACTGGATTCGGACATGCAGAAGATTGCAGACAGATAGATCCATATCTATCACCATGCACAAAACTTTAGTGCAAATGGATCAAAGATCTCAACATAAATCCAGCCACACTGAATCTTCTAGAGGAGAAAGTGGGAGATACCCTTGAACCCTTGTTCAGGAAGGGGATCACTTCCTGAACATTACACCAGTAGCACAGACATTGAGATCTGCAATTAATAAATGGGACCTCCTGAAACTGAGAAGCTTCTGCAAGGCAAAGGACACAGTCAGTAAGACAAAATGACAGCCCACAGAATGGGAAAAGATCTTCACCAACCCCACATCTGACAGAGGGCTGATTTCCAAAATATACAAGGAGCTCAAGAAGCTAGCCACCAAAACACCAAACAATGAAATTAAAAGGTGGGGTATAGAACTAAATAGAGAATTCTCAATAGAGGAATCTCATATAGCGGAAAGACACTTAAGAAAGTGCTCAAAATCCTTGACCATCAGAGAAATGCAACTCAAAACAACTCTGAGATACCATCTTACACCAGCCAGAATGGCTAAAATCAAAAACACCAATGGCAATCTATGCTGGAGAGGATGTGGAGAAAAAGGAACACTCCTCCATTGCTGGTGGGATTGCAAACTTGTAAGACCACTTTGGAAATCAGTATGGCGGTTGCTCAGAAAAATGGGAATCAGTCTACCTCAAGATCCAACAATTCCTCTCTTGGGCATATACCCAAATAATGCATATTCATACAAGGATATCTGTTCAACCATGTTCATAGCAGCATTGTTTGCAATAGCCAGAACCTGGAAGCAAACTAGATGCCCCTCAACTGAAGAATGGATAGAGAAAATGTGGTACATTTATACAATGGAGTACTACTCAGCAGAAAAAAGCAATGGAATCTTGAAATTCCCAGGCAAATGAATGGAACCAGAAGAAACCATCCTGAGATAGGTAACCCAGTCACAAAAAGACAAACATGGTATGTACTCACTCATATATGAATTTTAGACATCGAGCAAAGGATTACCAGCCTACAATCCTCTTCAGCAAAGAAACTAGGAAACAAGAAGGACTCTAGGGGATAAATGCATGGACCCCAGGAATGGGAAGTGGCAGGAACTCCTGACCTAACTGGAAGCCTGAGGGGAGGGGAGGGGGAGCTGGCAGAATGTGAGGAGGAGAAGAGGAGAGGAGAGGAGGAAATGGAGGAGCAGAAATGTTGAGTTGGGGGAAGAATAGAGGAGAGCAGGATGAGAGATACCATAACAGAGGGAGCCATTATAGGTCCGAGGAGAGATCTGGCACTAGGGAGATTTCCAGAGATCTACAAGGATGACACAAACTGACAATCTAGGCAATGGTGGATAGGATCGTCTAAATGCCCTTCCCCTATGATGAGATTGATGACTGCTTTTTATGCCATCCTAGACCCTCATCCAGTGGCTGATGGAAGCAGATGCAAACATCCACAGATATACACTGAACTGAACTCTGGAACCTAGTTTCAGAGAGGGAGGAATGAAGATCAAAGTGGTCAGTACCAGGCTGGTGAAAGCTACAGAATCAGCTGGCCTGAACAAGGGGGAGCACATGGACCCCAGACTGCTGTCTGGGAGGCCAACACGGGACTGATCCAGACCCCTGAACATGGATATCAATAAGGAGGCCTCCGCACTCTAGGGGGCCCCTGGTAGTGGATTAGTATTTATTCCTGGTGTAAGAAGGGACTTTGAGAGCCCATCCCACCTGAAGGGATGTACTCTTGGCCTGAACACATGGGGGAAGGGCCTAGGCCCAGCCCAGGATGATGCAGGGGACTTTGGGGAGCCCTGTCGAGGGCCCTACCCTGCCTGGGAGTGGAGGGTGGATGGGGTGGGGGACAAGCGGGGGGAGGGGGGTTGGAGAGGAGGGGAGGGAGAAGGGATTGACATGTGAAGCAAGCTTGTTCCGAATTTGAACTAATAAAAAAATTAAAAAAAAAAAGACACAGCAATGTGCTTACAGAGGATCACATCAGACAATACAGCAATACAGCTTTTAGCAAGCTAAGGTGTCTTTTATTTTCAGTACTAATGATTGAACATATTTTTAACATGAAATTAAATACAACTTAAATATCTGATAAGAGCATGGGTTAATCCAATTTAAGAAGTGATTCCAAGGCCAGACATTGGTAGTGCACACCTTTAATCTCAGCACTCAGGAGACAGAGGCAGGCAGATCTCTGAGTTAGAGACCAGCCAGGTCTACAGAGTGTATTCCAGGACAGGCAGGGCTACACAGAGAAACCTTGTCTCAAAAAACCAAAAGAAGTGGTCCCAAGTTCAATCCCAAGTCTTTTCTGGATGAATTTTTGGAGATGAAAATGGAAACCCAGTCCACAGAGTGATGGCTGTGTAAAGGAGGCACCCTCAGCATCAGGCCAGGAAGTGTAAAGGAGGCACCCTCAGCATCAGGCCAGGAAGTGTAAAGGAGGCACCCTCAGCATCAGGCCAGGAAGTGTAAAGGAGGCACCCTCAGCATCAGGCCAGGAAGTGTAAAGGAGGCACCCTCAGCATCAGGCCAGGAAGTGTAAAGGAGGCACCCTCAGCATCAGGCCAGGAAGTCAGTTTCTGTCATGACACGCTACTTCAATAAATGACTCAACTGGTCCTGCAGGTCAGGTGACTGTTCAACACTAGAAATCAAAACAGAGGAAAGGGTGGTCTGAAGTGATCAGGAAAGACATTTCTTTGTATAATCTATCCTTTAATGCATCAATCTTGTTACCTACTTGGGCCTCAGAGGTGTTTAAACTCTGCATCTGGCACTGTGGCACAATTGTTTGTTCCGTTACTCAGGGGGCTAAGGCAGGGGGAGGATCACTTGAACCCAAGAGTCTGAGGCCACCATGGAAATACAGTATGATTCCATCACAAGGTTGGAGAGGAAAGTAAACCATGAAGAAGGGTTTGTGCGGATGGCATGGTGGCACACACCTGTGACCAACCACTCAGGAAATGGAGTCAGGATTGTAAGTTCAGGTTAGCCTCGACTACATAGTGGGAGGCCTTAAATTTAAAAGAAAAAAAGCTTACAAAAACTTAATATAGCTAATAAAATGAGAGCATTTAATGACTTTAATACGTTTGCTCTATTTATGAATATTACCAGCATAAACAGATGTCTATTCCTAAGGGTGACCTCTGTACCCTGTAACTTCTAGAACTTAACAGGCAGTGAATCCAGTTTCTGCACACCTTTAAAATACATCATGTTTTTTAAATTTCTAGAATTTTTTAAATTCTAAGAGATCCAGAACATAGTCATTTAAAGGCATGTGTCAACCAGTTTTCCACTGATCCTGGGTACAGCAGTGCCACTCCCAGCATGCTTCAGTCATCCCCACCCACCTCCTCTGAGATCACTTACTTCTTCTGAATAGCTTCTTGCCTAGGTCAGGAAGGGGGAAAAAAGGAAAGAAACAGGGATACCCAGTGAACCAAGAGAAGTTATCATCAGCAGAATACACCTGGCTTAAACTTAGTATGATTACATGGAGACTAATAACCACATAATCAATATGTACACACGTAAAAACAGCTTCAACATTAGCTATCAGGATTTGAATTCTCAGCCACACAATCCCAATAAGGTATACAAGCATCTTATCGACCACATAAAATATAAGACAAGAAAAAATACAACAAAAGGCAAATTCAATTATAGTTTTCTTCAAAATTACAATGAAGGCCCTGTCTGTGCACAAGAATCTGAATGATTTCTATGTTACTGGTGCTGTGTTATATACAGGATACCAGCTACCATCACACTCCATTCTTTAGGGGAGGAAAGACACTGAGCACAGAGTGGACAGACACTGATCAAGTGTCTCCCAGGTGCCACACAGTGGTAGCGTGGTCCTGACAAGCCCTGCCCCATGGGTTCTTCCTCCCTGTAGAGCTCCCAGTTAATACAGGGAAGTTCAAAACAAAGAGGCTCCAGCTTCACTCCCCCATATCTCAACTTTCCCTGAAGCCTCAGCATCTTTCCTCTTGATAAACCGACCTACCTCCATCCGGCTCCCGCCTCCATCCTGCTCCCCCACCCCTGCCCCCCACCTCCATGGGAAGATGTGCCCAAGCAGGAAAGAAACGAATGAGCACAGGCCGAGGATAAGGATGCTGCAGTCAGTGACTGCTGGTTAGGGCATACTCACTGATACTGAAGATGTGTTGTTATTATTGCCATTTTCCTTAAACTCTGCATAATAGAGAGAGAAACAGAATAGTCCATTTTCCTGCCATCATACAACACACACACACACACACACACACACACACACACACACACACACACCATGAAAGAAACTATTTCTTACATCTTCTGAGTGCAAGATGGCATCCTCCTGTAGAACCATGTTTCGAGCTGCTTGACCCAGCAGCTGGAAGACAAAAATAAAACAGTAATGATGAAAATCCCCACCTCTGAGACTGGCGTGGTAGTAATCCCAGCTGCTGGGAAAGCTGAGGCAAGAGGATCACAAGTTCAGTGCCTACCTGGACTACAATAAGGTTGGCTAATATTTAGTGAGACCCTGTGTCAAAATAAGAAAACATAAAAATGGATGGTGACTCAGCTTGGCAGGTCTGGTTCAATCCCCAGCCTGGAGAAAGGAAATCTATCTCACTGGCACAGTGGCAGTTCAGATACAGGCTCCAAGCTACAGTCTCCTCAAGAATCAGGGCTCCAGAGCTACCATGCTCTCCACACAACCTGTTCATCAGGTACTGGGAGAAGTCAGAAAAACTGCTTTGGCTGGACCACTAACTTCTGGAGCTGGAGAACAGCTCAGTAGCTAAGGACACTTGCTGCCCTTAGAGAGGACAATAGGTTCTGTTCCCAGCACTCACATGGTAAATCTATAGCTCCAATGCCAAGGGATCCAATGCCCTCTTCTGACTTCTGCATGAACCAGGCACACACATGGTACACATACATACACACAGACAAAACATAAAATTGTATATATCTAAAAACATAAAATTGTATATATCTAAAAACAAAAACAGAATTTGGCTGAGGCTGAAGTTTAGAGGGTGTAGGATGCCTGCCTCGGGTAAACGAGACCCTGGGTTCAATACCAAGTACTGCATAAACTGGGTGCAGTGGCCCACGCCTGGAATGCCAGCATGCTAAGTAGAAGCAAAAGGACCAGAAGTTTAATGTACTTCCAGCTACACAGTGAGCTCTGCACTAGTGGGCTCCATGAGAGCCTGATCCAAAGAGAAAGAATGAAAAGGGAGACAGACTTCAGAGTCTATGGGTCAGCCAGGCGCAGGTGGTGGCACACACCTTTAATCCCAGCACTTAGGAGACAGAGGCAGATGGATCGCTGAGTTTGGGGTCAGTCTGCTTTACAGAGTGAGTTCCAGGACACGCAGGGCTACACAGAGAAACCCTGTCTCGCACCTCCCACAAAAGAGTCTGGGGTGCAATGAGAGGAAAATGTGAAGGAAAAGGGGCCTGGGAAGAAGCTCAAGGACTGGGGGATCTATCTACAGTGGTGTGTGTGTATCTGTGTGTGTGTGTATCTGTGTGTGTCAGTGTGTGTGTGTGTGTGTGTGTGTGTGTGTATCTGTGTGTGTGTGTGTGTGTGTGTGTGTCTGTGTGTGTGTCTGTGTGTGTGTGTGTGTGTGTGGGTCTGTGTGTGTGTCTGTGTGTGTCTGTGTGTGTGGGTCTGTGTGTGTGTCTGTGTGTGTCTGTGTGTGTGGGTCTGTGTGGGTCTGTGTGTGTGAGTTCGAGACCAGCCTGGTCTACAGAGTGAGTTCCAAGACAGCTAAAGCTACACATGAACCAAGACCTTTTCCAGAATGACAGATGAATTCACTGACACTTTACAGCATTTTATCATTTAATTCTTCCAGGTTTACCTTTTTAACAAGGAATATCATAGAAACAATCTTAGTATTAATCTTAGTATTGAGAATCTTTCTAGATTCCACAAACTTTTCTCCTATGTTTTTAATCATTGATTTGCTCATAATTTAACTCAGTCTTTTTCACCCATCTTCACTAAGTTTCTTATTTTTATAACTGTAGTGTGCTCACTGCCCCCCTATTTCATCACTTCCCATATTATTTCATTAAGTTAAACATCTGAGGGGCTGGGGAGAGCTCAGCAAAGCACTTGCCTTGTAAGAACAAGGACCTGAGTTTATCCCTAGAACCCAAGGGCTGGGAGAGCCAAGTGTGATGGCTCATAGCAGCGAGATGGGCAGATCCCAAAGCTCCATGGCTAGCTTCCTTCACTTACTTGCTGAGGCCCATGCCAAAGAGACCTAGTCTCAAGATCTTTAAAAAGTAGATGACATCCAAGAAACAGCACCTGAGGTTATCTTCAATCCACATGCATGCGCACGTACGTACACACACACACACACACACACACACACACAAATAACAAATTACATAAGTGCAGTAACAAAGACAAGTGCCACACAGAGATTAAAAAAAAAAAAAAAAAAAACTATATTGGGGCTGTGAGTATAGCCCGGGGGGTAAAATGTTTGCCTACAATATTCTCTAGGTTCTACTTCATCATTGCACAAATATTAATGATTACAAAACCCACAATGACCCTCACTAGCACCAGACTCAAATGGAGTAACTGAAGCACAAGTGTGCAAGAGAATAGCTGTTTATCAATAACTGGCTGTGTGAGTAAGTACATTTCTCCTCACTTTTTCACCTGTCAGACTGGTACCCAATCCTTGTACACATTCTCATCTCAAGGCCTTTCTGATCCATTGTTGGGAGCCAAAGATCTCAGGGCTTGGCATGAGATCCTAGGCCATGCTTGGCAGGCCACATAGTTGTACATTAACTTTTACATAGCAGCTCCTTAGAACCTCAGCTCAAGAAAAGAAACAATTGACCCAGTCCTCCACCCACAGGCTCAGTCACCTAGGCAACCCTTCCTGGACCTCTTACTCATGAACTCTTTACCCTGCCAAACATCCTCTTTATGGCTTCCTAATATCCTGCCTACACTAACACCTGGCTCACAAACAACCCATTCTGCCCCTCCCATATCCTGCTCTACTGACTATATAAGCTGGCCTGAGAAAAATAAAGTTTGCCACTTGATGAGAATCCTGTCCTGTGGTGGTTCTTTCTGCGTCTCTTGTCCCCATTCCCCATCCCTGACTCTCTTGCCCCAGGTTGACGTCCTGCAGGAGGGACAGTCCATGGTTCTACACGCACCTCCCCGCCCTGGCCCCAGGCGTCCACATGCTTGTCATGCATTTCATCCCACTGAATGTGCAAGAGTCACTTTCCCAGGTTCATGTACCTTATGTTTATTCACTGCTGGGTGTTTCACTGGCTTTATTATGTCTCTTCCTTATAATGTCAGCTTTGACTCTGCCATCTATTCTTTTTTAAAAAATTTATTAGAGGCAATCAATGTGGCAGTGGTTTTGGTGTCTTATACAACTAGTACCATGTAAGGAGAACTCCTCATAATGTTCAATATACACTAGTAGCTGAATAGAAATCAATCTTTTAAGAAATTTGGGGGGTACAGGGTCTTACTATGTAGCCCTGTCTAAGCTAGAACTCACTACGTAGCCTTTGCTGGGCTAGAACTCTTCTATGTGGACTATGTTGGCCTCAAATTCACAGAGATCTTCGTGCTTCCACTTCTCAAATGCTGGGATTAAAGGCATGTGCTACTATACGCAGTTTTTAAAAAATGTTTAGTTACATGTATTTATTTATGCTGTAGAAGGGAGAGAGGGATGTGTATGCCATGGCACATTTGTGGAAGTTAGACACTAATTTTTGGAAGTTGGTTCTCTCCTTCCACCATATGGGCCTCAGACTGGGATGGACCTCAAGTGGGCCAGCTTGGCTACAAGTACCTTTACTGCTGAGCCATCTTGCTGGCCCAAAACCCACCTCTTTAAAATTTAAAAATATTTATACCATTTCTTCACCCAATTTGTTTATCTAGGAAAAAATATGTGTGTGTGTGCATTTGTATGATGTGTATGATACTTTTCATACACATACATTTCCACAAAATAAATAGAATCTATAAATCACGAAAAAGAAAAGTCAATATGATTACCAACAACAATGACACAGGAATTCTGCTCAACCATGATACAGCCTCACAAGGTAAAATCATGATTTGCATAATTTATATTTGGAAAAAGCAATATATAACAATTCTTTAAATTCTTCAAACCTTCTCTGACACTGAACTCTAAAACACAGTATGTCAGATGGGACCACACAAAGCATATCAGCAGAAAACAACAGGTTGGTGACTTCAACAACTGGGTAGTATAATAAGGACAAACACTTCCTGTACAGTTGGGATCTTGTTTGGTTTTGTAGCCACTGTCAGTAAAAGCTAGCCATGCAACAGGTTTAAAGTAATATGAATTAGATGCTGTGAACATTCAACGCAAACTTGATGGGGGAGGTCCTTCTGTATGCTGTGAATATGTGTTTCTCTTATGGGTTGATGAAAAAAGCTGTTTCGGCCAATGGACACACAGGACATAGCCAGGCAGGAAGTATAGGCAGGGCCAAGAGACTAGGAGAATTCCAGAAAGAATGTAGAGGGTGAGTCACCAGAGAAATGCCATGTAGCTGCCAAGGGAGCAAGAGTCTGGGCATGACCAATAAGCAAAGACCATGTACAAATACACAGATTAATAGAAATGGGCTAATAATTGTGCAAGAGGTAGCCAATAAGAAGCCTTAGCCATAGGCCAAACATTTTCTAATTAATAGAAGCCTCTAAGTATTTATTTGGGACTAAAATGATGCAGGATCTGGTGGGTTAGAAACTCTATCAACACAAACCCAAAGACCTGAGAACAATCTGTGCTATTACTGCAATTACATAGGAAAACAAGTATGTGAAAAAGGAGATACTTGGTTGTGGGTGTGGAAACCAGGATTCACTAGACTCAGTATAGAATGAAGTAGAGTTTATTGGGGGGAAAGGAACTTACACAGGAAACAAATGACTGTCACATCGCTCCAGCTCCAAGGATGTAGACCCTGCCACCCTAATGCTCTCTGAGACCAGAAGGGGCCTTCTGAGCCCCAATTCAATCCTTTTATCCAGTCATATCCATACGCCAAGTGGGTGTGGTCAGTGTTACAGGTGTGTGGGGTCTGAATATCTTACTACACTTGCTATTCCTGTGATGTGAGAGCTAAAGTGAAAACTGTTACCCTTGTTGAAGGTGAGTAGCTAAGACCAAGAGTTACCAAACTATGGAAAAACAAGATAACGAGCGTATCTGCAAGGGAAACTAGTGGAGATGGAGATCTGAAAGACATTCTGTGCTCTGATTGCTTTACAAGTGTATTCTAGGGCCCTATTTCAAGTCTTATTATCCATGGGTGGTTTATCTAACAAAATCAACATAGGCTTTGTTTCTTTTGCTTTTTAAGTTTTAGGGGGTTTGTTGTTTTGTATTTGTGAGACAGGGTTTCTCTGTAACTTTAGAGCCTGTCCTGAAGCTCAGTGTGTAGACCAGGCTGGCTTGGAACACACAGAGATCAGCCTGCCTCAGCTTGAGCCACCACTCCCTGGCCCATTATTATTTTTATTCAAGAACCAGCTGTTAATAAGCACTAAGTATTTGCTGAATGAATAAGTCAGTGGGCAAGGTAGAGTCAGTTAGAACCCTTTCTTTCTGCCCTTAGTTTGTGTGCCACCACTGTCTGGCTTTCAGGTTTAAAACAGTCCCTAATGTATTCCAGGCCCCTTGCCTTAGCTGATTATAGGTTTGCCCACCACGCACCCCGATACATTTGATTTCCCTGTAGGAAACATATACCAATGCAATGTGAGGTCACTGCTTTTCGTTTGTCCTCTGACATGTCCATGAGCATGTATCATGAAGACAAGAGCTATGAACACAACAGGCACACACTTTCTCTACAACAGACACCTACTTCAACAGGCAAAGTGTACATGTCATCAAATCATTCCATTCATGGAATCCGATGGCGGAGGGTGAAGGGGGATGAGAACAGGGCAATGGAAAGGGCTATTCTAAGGAACAATGAAGAACACGGCAATAAACAAACCCACAGACAAAGGGGTGAAAGGAATCTTGGAAGTTGAGAGCAACACCAGGGTGAGTTTCGAAAGGGGACTGATAGTCCCAAGAGATACTATTGTTCTTTGCTGCAGCTTCTAGCGGTGAAACACCAAGCCTACTTGGAGTTCATTGGGAAAGGGAGCGAAGGGAGGGGTAAGTGTTAACCAGAGCAGAAATGGAAAGAAAAATAATAGGCCAGAGTCGCTTACTTAAAAAGGGAGAGGAGGCAGTTTAGAATAAAGCTAAGCAGTTGGGGCCCTTGAAACTGGGGTCATGGAGCTGCAATTGGCCCAGCTCCCAGTGGCCTCTGCATGCAGAGCCCTTATGCAGACACTTAAGGCATGCAACATCTAAGACAGGTCCTAGGGCAAGGGAAGGTTGCCCAGAGAAGAGCAACCCTGGGGCTGGGGGAAAACTAGAGGATTAGAGAGGCCCCAAGACCAGAAAAGTTTCCCTAAGGAGAAGGTTCAGACCCAGGAGAGGGCTGGGTGGGGTGACAGGCAGGTGGGAGAAGGCCCAGGCCGAGGAGAGGGCTGGGTGGGGTGACAGGGGTGTGGGAGAAGGCCCAGGAGATGGCTGGGTGGGGTAACAGGGGGTGGGAGAAGGCCCAGGCCCAGGAGAGGGCTGGGTGGGGTGACAGGGGTGTGGGAGAAGGCCCAGGCCAGGAGAGGGCTGGGTGGGGTAAGAGGGGGTGGGAGAAGGCCCAGGAGATGGCTGGGTGGGGTGACAGGGGTGTGGGAGAAGGCCCAGGCCCAGGAGATGGCTGGGTGGGGTAACAGAGGGTAGAAGAAGGCCCAGGCCCAGGAGAGGGCTGGGTGGGGTGACAGGGGGTGGGAGAAGGCCCAGGCCCAGGAAAGGGCTGGGTGGGGTAAAAGGGGGGTGGGAGAAGGCCCAGGCCCAGGAGATGGCTGGGTGGGGTAACAGAGGGTAGGAGAAGGCCCAGGCCCAGGAGAGGGCTGGGTGGGGTGACAGGGGGGTGGGAGAAGGCCCAGGCCCAGGAAAGGGCTGGGTGGGGTAAAAGGGGGGTGGGAGAAGGCCCAGGAGAGGGTTGGGTGGGGTGACAGGGGGGTGGGAGAAGGCCCAATCCCAGGAGAGGGCTGTTGGGGTGACAGGTGGGTAGGAGGAGGCCCAAGCCGTGGAGAATACTTTTGGTTGACAGGTGGGTGGGAAAAGGCCCAGGCCCAGGAGTTGTCGGGGTTGGTTGATAGTTGGGTGGGAGAAGGCCAAGGCCCAGGAGAGGACTGGGTAGGGTGACAGGGGGTGGGAGAAGGCCCAGGAGATAGCTGGGAGGGTATACAGGGGGTGGGAGAAGGTCCAGGCCGAGGATTGGGCTGGGTGGGGTGACAGGGGTGTGGGAGAAGGCCCAGGAGATGGCTGGGTGGGGTAACAGGGGGTGGGAGAAGGCCCAGGCCCAGGAGAGGGCTGGGTGGGTGACAGGTGTGTGGGAGAAGGCCAAGGCTGTGGAGAGGGCTGCTGGGGTGACTGGCGGGTGGGAGAAGACCCAGGCCGAGGAGAGGGCTGGGTGGGATGACAAGCAGGTGGGAGAAGGCCCAGACCAACGAGCGGGCTGGGTGAGTGACAGGTGTTTGGGAGAAGTCCCAGGCCGTGGAGAGGGCTGGGTGGGGTGACAGAGGGGTGGGAGAAGGCCCAGACCAACGAGCGGGCTGGGTGAGTGACAGGTGTTTGGGAGAAGTCCCAGGCCGTGGAGAGGGCTGGGTGGGGTGACAGGCAGGTGGGAGAAGGCCCAGACCAACGAGCGGGCTGGGTGAGTGACAGGTGTTTGGGAGAAGTCCCAGGCCGTGGAGAGGGCTGGGTGGGGTGACAGGCAGGTGGGAGAAGGCCCAGGCCGAGGAGAGGGCTGGGTGGGGTGACAGGGGTGTGGGAGAAGGCCCAGGAGATGGCTGGGTGGGGTAACAGGGGGTGGGAGAAGGCCCAGGCCCAGGAGAGGGCTGGGTGGGGTGACAGGGGTGTGGGAGAAGGCCCAGGCCAGGAGAGGGCTGGGTGGGGTAAGAGGGGGTGGGAGAAGGCCCAGGAGATGGCTGGGTGGGGTGACAGGGGTGTGGGAGAAGGCCCAGGCCCAGGAGATGGCTGGGTGGGGTAACAGAGGGTAGAAGAAGGCCCAGGCCCAGGAGAGGGCTGGGTGGGGTGACAGGGGGTGGGAGAAGGCCCAGGCCCAGGAAAGGGCTGGGTGGGGTAAAAGGGGGGTGGGAGAAGGCCCAGGCCCAGGAGATGGCTGGGTGGGGTAACAGGGGTGGGAGAAGGCCCAGGCCCAGGAGAGGGCTGGGTGGGGTGACAGGGGGGTGGGAGAAGGCCCAGGCCCAGGAAAGGGCTGGGTGGGGTAAAAGGGGGGTGGGAGAAGGCCCAGGAGAGGGTTGGGTGGGGTGACAGGGGGGTGGGAGAAGGCCCAATCCCAGGAGAGGGCTGTTGGGGTGACAGGTGGGTAGGAGGAGGCCCAAGCCGTGGAGAATACTTTTGGTTGACAGGTGGGTGGGAAAAGGCCCAGGCCCAGGAGTTGTCGGGGTTGGTTGATAGTTGGGTGGGAGAAGGCCAAGGCCCAGGAGAGGACTGGGTAGGGTGACAGGGGGTGGGAGAAGGCCCAGGAGATAGCTGGGAGGGTATACAGGGGGTGGGAGAAGGTCCAGGCCGAGGATTGGGCTGGGTGGGTGACAGGTGTGTGGGAGAAGGCCAAGGCTGTGGAGAGGGCTGCTGGGGTGACTGGCGGGTGGGAGAAGACCCAGGCCGAGGAGAGGGCTGGGTGGGATGACAAGCAGGTGGGAGAAGGCCCAGACCAACGAGCGGGCTGGGTGAGTGACAGGTGTTTGGGAGAAGTCCCAGGCCGTGGAGAGGGCTGGGTGGGGTGACAGAGGGGTGGGAGAAGGCCCAGGAGATAGCTGGGAGGGGATACAGGGGGGTGGGAGAAGGCCCTGACCAAGGATTGGGCTGGGTGGGTGACAGGTGTGTGGGAGAAGGCCAAGGCCGTGGAGAGGGCTGGGGGGGTGACGGGGGGAGGGGGTGGCGGGAGAAGGCTCAGGCCAGGAGAGGGCTGGTGGGGTGACAGGCGGATGGGGAAGGCCCAGGTCCAGGAGAGGGCTGTGTGGGGTTACAAGCGGGTGGGAGAAGGCCCAGGCCAGGAGAGGGCTGCTGGGGTGACAGGCGGGTGCTGAGGAGAAACCACCTGGGCGGGAAGGAGAGGAGTCGGGAGCAGGAACAGGGCCAGGTTGCCAGGACCCGGGGAGGGCGGGAGGCCAGGAAATCCACAGATAACCCTGATAACAGGCACCGCGGCTTGGCCTGTGCCTCTTCCCTTTCCAGAACACAGGTTCCCATCACAGATCCTCTACCAGCCACATCCGCTCATCCCAAACTGAAGAAGCTGCACCGACCTAGGCTGCCAAAGGCGGCGGGCCAATCGCCCTCACTCCCAGGATGCAACGCGCGCCCCTCCCGGAAGTGCTCGCCCCGCTCACCTCGGAGCTGCGGGAGCCTTTCAGCACCTGCTTGGTGAGCGCTATCACGTCGGTCCCGCAGGTGTTCACCTTCTCCGTGAGAAGCCCCTTCACAGACTGACCAAATCGTGCTTGCGGATCCGGCGCCCCAGCCGCCATCGTCTCAACCGGCGAACGCTCAGCCGGACGACGGCGAGTCCCTGGGGCCAAAAGAGACGCCAGGCGTGAGATCCCGCGAAGAGGAAGGATCGCGTGCGCTTACTGCAAACCCCTTCCTAAAATGATTTAAAATGCTCAGCCAGTGAGAATGGGAGGAAGATAAGGCGTAAACCTGCACCCCTGGAGCGGATAGAACATAACGTGGGTCAATCTATAGGTGGAGTCAGAAGATCTGGATTACAACCCAGTTCTACCGTTTAAGCAGTGGGGTGGCTACAAATTACTCGACCCCTGGGTCTTATGTTGCTCATCGGTGTTATAGCCAGCACTGCATAAACTAGGCTTGGTAGCACGACTCTGTAATCCCAGCATTCTGGAGGTGCAGGCGGGAGGGTCAGGAGTTCAAGGTCAAGAAGTTGAGGCCAGATGGGAATACATTAGAACCCATCTATAAAATAAAGTAAGAGATTTCCTTTAATTCTAACGGGTATTTCATTAAAACTATCAAAGGACACAGACAGTCCAAAGAAAAGTAAATTCAAATTACTAATGTGAAAAATGTCAGCATCACTACTAATATTTTATCAATAGCCATTTTTATTGATGAATAGCGTTTCAATTAAAAGCCTGCTTATAGTTTACAGAAGGATGCTAGTGTTGGCTCCTCACCCTGGCAGAGGCAGGCCCCTCCTGGCTTTCCCTCGCCCAAACCCTCCTGTGAGGTTTGCTGTGCTGTGTGACTTTGTGGTTTGTCTTGGCTCCCATCGGAGCTGTGCTCTTACAGTTAAGTCATCGGGAATATGCCCTTTAAGGAGTTCTTGAGAAACTGGTCCCATTTTGTCTCTTTCAGTCTGTGGTAGTTTGAATCTAATTGGTCCTCATTATCTCATAGGGTGGGGCACTAGTTGCAGGGGTGGCTTTGCTGGGATGGGTGTGGCCTTGTTGGAGGAAGTGTCACTGTGGGGGTGGGCTTTGAGGTTTCCTATGCTCAGGATGCTGCCCAGTGCATCAGTCAGTCCACTTCCTGTTGCCTGCCTATCAGGATGTAGGACTCCCAGCTCACCGCCTGCCTCCGTGCTCCCCACCATGATGATAATGGACGAGCCACCCTCGATTAGAAGTTTCCTTTCTAAGAACCTGGTGTCTGTTAACAGTAATAAGAACCCAAACTAAGACACCTTCCCAACCATGAAGTGAACAGCCCTTCACCACGTGCTACCACCATGGTGCACTGTGGTGCCCCAGCACCAAAGCACTGGGGCCAAATAACTAGGACCTCTGGAAGAAAAGGATAGTAATAGAAAAGTTACACATACAAAAATCCTAAATTGAGAGTCTGCAGACATGGTTTTTAAACAGCTTAAACAGTTCATTCGAGAAAAATTCCTAACCCAAGAAACTCAAAACAAGCTGAGAGCCACATGAGGGACATATTGCCTGAAACCATGGAAATAGAGTTTTACCAAAGTCCTCTCCTTACCATACTATTGAAGGGACCAGCTCCTCATTTCGGCAGCCATGACAGTAACATGTGCTCTCTATGACCTTGTCTTAGTCACTAGAGGTTAGGTGCCTGCCTCGTGACAAGGAACCAATCAGAAGTTAGCTGGTGGCGCTATGCTTTACGACCCTGGGTATACTTTGCGGACAAGCGCACAGCAATGACACACAGCATAGCAACCATCCTGGGAGGGCCTATGGGACATAACAACCAGTTGACCAATCTACACAGGGCAAGCCCTCCAAGCCTGGAGACACACCAATCGTGAGCCTGTGCATACCCCTAGACACTCCCCTTATGCTGCCCTACAAGATCTCTCGAAGCCGGTTCAAACTGTCTTTTGCGAGCCATCCGCCATGGCGGGTGGGTGAAAGACCCGAGCTAACATGGAGTTACCTCGTTAAAAAAACAATAAAGCCTCATGCAGTTTGCAGCAAGCTCTCGAATCTGCCTGGTGAATGGGGTGACTACGATCGTGGCCTGGGACCCTGGATACCCGAGTTTTCCGGGGGGGGGCGGGTCTAACACTATTTCTCATTTATAGTCTCATTTATTTGTTTAGATAGTTATGTTTATTTCTGAGTATGTGCTTGCTTATCTATCCGTGCCGTGTGAGTGCAGGTACCTGCGAAGGCCAGGACGTTTAAGCCCCTGGAGCCAGAGCTACAGGCATGTGTGAGCCACCCAGTGTGGTGCTAGGAACTGAGCTCAAATCCTCTGGAGGAGTAGTGATTGCTCTTGACCACTGAGCCATAACTCCATCTACAATTTATTTTATTTTCCTATGCATTTGTATGTGTGTGGGGTCGATATGTGTACATGCCTGCAGGTGCTCTCAGAGGCCAGAAGAGGGCAGCAGATACCCTGGAACTGGAGTGCAGGTGATTGTGAGCTGCTCAACATGGTTTGGGTGCTGGGAATCAGACTCTGGTCCCCTGCAACAGCAATAGTTGCTCTTAGCCATTGAGCCATCTTTCCAGCTCTATACTTATGGCACACAAGGCATGCATGCGGTTATACTGGAGCTCAAAATGTTTGGTTAATATTAATGTGTGTGCGCATGCGTGCACATCATTGGCATTTCTGTACTATAGCATGCATACAGAGGTCAGAGGACAATTTGCAGGAGTTGGTTCTCTCCTAGCATAGCATGTGAGTTCTAGGGATTGAACTCTGGTTGTCAGGCCTGGTGGCAAGTGCCTTTACCCACTTAGCCATATATTGCCATCCCTGAAAATATTCTTATCACTTTACTCATGTGTTTGTGGGGATGGTGATATGAACAAGCCTATTACTACCAGTCACACAAAAACATACTACATACAGTTCTATATAGCATATGATGCTATGTGTTTTTGTTCTGTTCTGTTTGCAGGTTATGCTTTTGTTTTTGAGACAGGGTCTCTGTACATATTCCTGAATGCCCTAGAACTCACTGTGTAGACCAGCCTGACCTAGAATTCACAGAGATCCACTGTCTCTGCCTCCCAGTGCTGGGATTAAAGACATGTGCCACCATGGAAAGACGGCTTATTAATTAAGACCACTTGTTCTTGCAGAGGACCCAGGTTTGGGTTCAGGGACTTACATGGTGGCTCACAACTGTGGTGATATTTTGCTTTTGATCTAACAAATAAAGCTTAGCCACTGAGGCAAAGTAGTGGTGGCACACGCCTTTAATCCCCACCCTCAGGAGACAGAGGCTGACAGATCTCAGTGAGTTCAAGGCCACCTAGAGCTACACAAAATTAATCCAGTCTAAAAGAGAAACAAAGCTCACACTAAGGTGATCCCAGAACTTGGGATCCCACATCTTTAACCCCAGCACTAGAGAGGACTATAAGGTGGAAGAGACATACGAGACTATAAGGGACCTCAGTGCAGTCTGGGGTTTGGTGGAGAGCAGTGCAGTCTGAGGATTCATGGAGACAGGATTGCCCATTTCCGTCTGAGGTTGAGGTAAGAGCTAGCAGCTGGCTGCTTTGCTTCTCTTATCTTCAGCTTTAATCCCAATATCTGTCTCTGGGTTTTTATAATTAATACCAACTAGAATTAGTGCTACACACAGCCAGGGATTACTACAGTTCCAAGGGATCTGGTGCCCTCTTCTGACTTCCACTGCACACACACACACACACACACACACACACACACACACACACACACACACACGGTTCCACATATACATTCAGACAAAACATTCATACACCCAAAATAAATCTTTTAAAGAAGGGACTGTCTTAATTAGTCAGAGGTGTTTCTCCATGTCTATTTTCTTTAAAATTATAGGTAATCTATCATTTCTCCTAAATGTTTGCTATGAGTCATTAATAAAATCATCTATGTTGGTCTTTTTGTTGTCGATGTTTTATTGTGGACTGAATTTAGTTATTTTTGTTTGTTGAAAAAGGATCTCACTATATAGCTTAGCCAGGTTTCAAACTCATCATCCTCCTGCCTCAGGCTCCCAATTGCTTCGATTATGAATTTGTACCAATATACCTGGTTTACTCTAGTCTTCAATGCTATAACAAAACACTTGAGGTAGGCAGTTTCTTTAGCTTACAGTTTGGGAGGTCAAAAGTTCAAATAGAACTGTAAGACTCTGGTGAGAACGCAAGTGTTACAGCTCTGGAGGGAACGATATCTTAGCTTGTAGCGAAATCAGACTATACCTGAAGCTGGGGTATGGTGGAGGATGCCCCCTCCCCGCACCCGTCAAGGATATAACAATCCTGCTCCTCTCCAAGAGAGGGCCATTATAGCGGAGCTCTGCCTGGCCCCCTCCTTAAAGGAGGCTTCCCAACAGAGGTATCCATTTCTTCTCAGCTCCGGCCCAAGATGTTACATCTTCTGCTTCACTCAGGTAAACAAACCCCTGCAAAAATGTAGCAATCTCCTCTGGCTCCAGTGACAAGTTGTTACTTTTGCTGTTCACCCCCCTCTCCTGCCCCCAGGGAACTTCTCAGCAAAGGTCTGCTCCCCACTGACAAAAGATCTTCACCCAAGAATCTTTTAAGAACAGTTTATTTGGGAAGGAGGAGTCCAGGAGAGTGGCTGCTTCTGCCAGGGTGGGAAAGGACAGCCAGCAACTGAACAGGCAGAGGGGCTTATATAGGGCTTCTTAGGGGCAGAGTTTTCCAGGGAGAAGTTTTTCTGCTCAGGGATCTGTTAGTTTTTTTCTTAGGGATTGGTTAGATTAGTTGGTCAGGGGCAGAGTTGGCTCTGGTTTCAGGATCAAACTGTGTTTCTTTCACTTTTTTTTTTATTTTTATTTTTTTGCCTTTTGCCTTTTGCCATTTGGCTCTATTTTCAGGGCCAGTACATATTTCTTTCTCTGGCTCTGGTTCTAGGGCCAAAGTGTATTTCTTTGGCTCTGGTTTCAGGGTCAGGGTGGGTTTCTTTGGCTAGCCCTTTTACCCTACAGAGAACCCTCAGTCACATTTGAAAAAGGGGCAGCCAGAGGATAACTGGAGTCCCATAATGCCTTCCAAACACACTCCTCTGATAGGCCTAAGGCTCCCAGCATCCACTTCAAACGGGTCACAAACAGCTGTAACTGGAGCTTCAGGGGCTCCAATGCCTCTGGCCTCATGGGCACCTGCACTCACATGCACATTCACAGACACACACACCACACAGACACAAAATTTAAAATAAAATAAATAATGGGAAACAATCAGACAACACTATTGTATGTTCCTGGTGCCTCTGTCGAATTATTGGTCCAACATCTTTGACAAAGATCATCTTAATTATCTTTTTCTTTCTATGTGAGTTTTGGTAAGTAATGTCTTAAAAATTGCAGATATATAATGATATATAGGATTATTTTTTGAGACAGGGTGAAGGGACCAGACCCTGACTCAGCCTCCTGCTTTAGCAGCCATGACAGGCTACAGAAAAGACACATAGGCCTCTGACACAAGGAAATTCTAGATCCTCTGGTTTCCCAGAGCCTATGGCCAAAACTGAACACAAAGAAACTCCAGACTCCCTCCCTGCCAGCCTCCTAGATACTTGGTTCCTGGGAACTGTTTGGCCACAAAAGAAACTCCAGGGGAGACTAAAACCTCCCCTATAGTCTCCAGGATACAGTTCTGAAAACTATGATATCTATGAACAACAGGCCACCTGCAAGTAACAAGACAAAGCCATAGAAACCACAGAATGTTCCCTCTCAGCACTGACCACTGAGAATAATTGGTACATAGGTATTTCGTGCCAAAATAGGACTTTGAGAAATTCTTTTGATTGTTCCCAAATGTCAACCAATCAGAAACCAACCTATGCCTACTGATGTAATCCTGTAACTTTTGTCTTTAAACCTAGCAGTAGACAAGGAACTTTGCTCCCCCTGGAGGCTACTGCAGCAGCTAGCCAGACGGGGTCCCTGTCATGGTTGGATGAATAAAACCTTGCTTTTGCAGTTTGGTGGATCTGTCTGTTTCCCTGGTGGTCTCTAGGGATCTTTGTGACTTGGGCAGGACATGGAGAAGGGCCAAGGGCACAGACGAAGGAATCTTGACATACATCAGATAGCTGTGGGCCAGAGAGGAAGAGCAAAAGAATCTCGAGGCGCATAGGGCTGTATGTCACAGCAGAGGGTTGAAGAAAAGCAAATACTCGATAATGTTAGCAGAGTGTTTATGAACGGAGGTCTGAAAGAAAGCTAATGCATTTGGCAATGAGGAGGCCACTGTTGACCTTATTACCGGAGTGTCCAATAGAGTGGTTGGCTCAGAGACCAAACTGCAATGAGTATACACACAATGGGTTAGGAATAAAGACACCAGTCTCCATCATCTTATTTTGCAAGAGTCTGGAGGATGGAGAAATGGCCCAGAGGTTAAAACCACAATACTGCTCTTTCTGAGAACCCAGCATGCACATTGGGCAGTTTACAACTTTCCGTAACTCCAGCTCCAGGGGATCAGATGACCTCCTCTTGCCTCCATGGTTATTCACACCCATGGATATACATTCCTTCAGACACATACCCATACAAATAAATGAAAAATAAGTAAGTAAATCTAAAACTAAAACGTATGATGGGGCTCAGAGGTTAAGAGCATTTGTTATTCTTGTAAAGGACCCGGATTTGGTTCCAAGTACCAACATGACAGCTCACAATGAATTATCCATAATTCCAGGTCTGGGAGATCCAACTCTCTCTTCTAACTTCTGCAAGCACTAGGCATGACATGGTGCACAAACCGACATGCAGCAAGACATCCAGCTATATAACGCTGCGGTAGTTTGAATGTAATTGACCCCGTAATCTCATAGGGAGTGGAACCATTAGGAAGTGAGGCTTTGTTGGAGTGGGTGTGGCCTGTTGGAGGAAGTGTGTCACTGTGGGGGAGGGCTTTGAGGTTTCCTATGCTCAGGATGCTGCCCAGTGAGTCAGTCGACTTCCTGCTGTCTGAAAGATGTAGATTTCTCTATTACTACTCCCACACCACAGCTGCCTGTCTGCCACCATGCTCCCATCATGATGATAATGGACTGAACCTCTGAACCCTTAAGTGAGTTAAATGTTTTCTTTCTAACAGCTGCCATGGTCCTGGTGCCTTTTCACAGCAATAGAAACCCTAACTAAGAGACAAACACTTTCTCCTCTAAGTCACCATACCAAATAGGAAAATTCTAAGTGCCCATGTGCCAGGCATTTTTCATTACAGATCATCTCATGAAACACTCACATGAGTGGGAAACCCCACAACTATGATAACTGTCTCTTTCAGAGCTTCAAATTAACTGGCAAGACCACACAGAAGAGATCAATAAATGTGATGGCTGTGGTAAAGATTTTAAAACGTAATAGACATAAGCACACCATGGAGAAGCCCTTTAAATGCCAAGTGGGGCAAAGCTCTAATCTTTATGGGACTTCACACTGGTGAGAAATCCTGTGTCTGTGCTGACAGATTCCAGGAGGTTTACCTCTTGGAATGTTGCAAGTGAGAGGAACTTCAGTAATAGTTCCTGAGAAACCACACCCAGGAGAAGACAACTTACGTGAAGACTGTGGGAAAGCCTTCAGGCACACCTCCAGCCTCTGCATGACTCAGAGAAGCCCTGTAGGTGTTCTGGGTGTCAGGAAGTCTTCAGCTGGAGCTCCAATCTTTGCATCCACCAGAAAGCACACAAAATATGTATATCTCAAAATACCAACTCTTTAAGTTGTTTTCCTAAGAGTTAAAAATCTTTTATTTCTTTTCTTTTTTCTTGTTTTTGTTTGTTTGGTTTTGTTTTTCAAGACAGGGTTTCTATGTGTAGCCTTGGATGTCCTAGAACTCACTCTGTAGACCAAGCTGACCTCAAGCTCAGAGATCTGACTGCCTCTGCCTCCCAAGTGCTGGGACTAAAGGTATGTGCCACCACCACCCAGTGAGAGTTAAATCTTAAAACCATTAGTGTCACCAGGAAGGAACCCCTTTATCCACCTACACTGAACTCAGGCCACCTTCACAGCAGTCTCCAGAACATTCTTTCTAAAGAGACTTAGGTGAGACATGGCAGGTTCAGGCTTTAATGCTGATCGGCTCTACCTCTTTAAGAGACAGACCCTGCCCCCGACAACAGTCAGGGCACGCACAGGAACGTGCCATTACCACGTCACCCACCATGCATTTACAGCCTGTGTGAGGACTCTGGGCATGCGTGGAGCCTCAGTATGCATGCACAGTCTTCCCTTTAAAAGTTCCAACTTCCCTGCTTCACTCTCTCTGCTTCTTCTTTGCTCTCTCTCTACTCTTCTCTCTCTGTTTGCTTCTTTCTGCTTCTCTTCTCTCTCTCTCTATGACTACCGGCCATGGCAGTCAGCCATTAACTCTGTTTCTCTTCTCTTTAGTCTCCCTACTCTACTAGGCCTTATAATAAAATGGTTAATATGTCTCATCTTGTTCCTCCTCTTTTTCTTTATATCTATTTAAACAAAAACAAAACAAGACAGAGTTTCTATTCATCAGCTCAGGTCATGGGTACCCCACAGCTTGACTCTGAGTATGGACTCTCTCAGTATGCATGCCCAAAGTGAGGCATCATGTCCCTGCCACACATAGGGTCCTTCCTGGAGTTCTAGCACCAGGACTCAGTAGTTGAAACAACACCCTAAGCCCATGAGTGCTCAGACTTTGAATCACCCTATGTCTCTGTGTTACAAAATGATCAGGAGACAGTCACTCTCCAGGGATGCAAGCTCATATTTCAATTGCTTCTTCCTCCTTGCCACTCACATCCAGCTATTTCCCCAGCTTCAGGCTTGTTTTGGTTTGGTTCTGGTTTTTCTCCTAATTAAAAGCACATGGTGTGGGACTGGAGAGATGGTTCAGCTTTTAAGAGCAATGGCTGCTCTTCCAGAGGACCTGAGTTCAGTTCCCAGCCACATGGTGGCTCGCAACCATCTGTAATGGGATCTGGTGCCCTCTTCTGGCATAAAGGTATACATGCAGACAGAGTACTCCTATACATAAAATAAATCTTTTTAAAAACAAATCACATGATTCAGTCTAAGTCCAACTTAGAGATGCAGTGATTAGCAGAGTCTACAAACTAAAGAAAAATTTTCAGGGCACTTATGACTGCCTGATCAGCTGAGTAAGTAGATAATTACAATTCTCCTAAAATCAAAAATAATATTTAATGCTGTGTAGGAAGGGGTGTGATGGAGGATGCCCCTCTGTATATATGTTTCTCCTATTGGTTGATGAATAAAACACTGTTTGGCCAATAGCCAATAGAGGCAGGAAGATAGGTGGGCCTGGGAGACGAGGAGAATTCTGGGAAAGGTAGGCAGAGAGAGACCACAGAGGAGACACTTTGGGGGGACCAGGAGGATAGGACACTTCAGGTGCTCTCTGGTAAGATAAGGCCACTTAGAAATATATAGATTAGTAGTTATGGGTTAATAACTAAGACAGAGCTAGCTAGCCGGCTGGTGTTGGTGGCGCATGCCTTTAATCCCAGCACTCAGGAGGCAGAGGCAGGCAGATCTCTGTGGGTTTGAGGCCAGCCTGGTCTACAGAGCAAGTTCCAGGACAGGCTCCAAAACAATACAGAGAAACCCTGTCTCGAAAAACCAATAAATAAATAAATATATAAAATGGAAAAGAAGAAAGAAAAGAGCTAGCTAATAAGAAGCCCTAGCATCGGCCAATAGTTTAATAACTAATATAGCGTCTGTGTACTTATTTGGGGCTGAGAAAGATGGTGGAACCTGGTGGGACAAGAAACTCCAGCAACAGGGATGAGTGTTTATGGCTACTCCAAGGACCCTCTGAGGTAAAGGGGATTCAGTAATAACAGGACATAGGAATATTATGCCCGAGTTGAGTCAAGTGGCAACCTCAGAAATCCCAGGACGACATGGGAGCTGAGTCAGCTTAAAGGAAAAGGAAGAAGCATGAACTCCAAAACGGAGCGTCTGCCGTTACGATGGAGCACAGCACAGTTCCGCAAGAGCTGGGGAAGGCCTTGGGCGGGCTGGGAATTGCAGAGGATGAGTGCCTCTGGGTCATCACTGTGGATTATATACCAGCTCTGTTCTGGTGTCAGCATGGATTGCTGAGGCACCACCCTTGTCACAGTTAATGGGAAGAGGCTCTGATACCTGGCACATAGCACAGGTGCTGGGGCTGTGGGGACTGGAGACAGGTTCAGAGACTTGAGGTGTTGAGCCATTGTCCTGATTTTTTTTTTTTTTTTTGGACTTGCTCTGTTTTGTGTCTGCTGACTGAAATGAGAACCCCCATGGGGGAATTCAATGGATGAATAAAAGACCAGAGTCCCTAAAGATGAGAACAGGAAGTTTCCCTTCTCATCCTGTTTCCCAGGAGCCCTCCCATGTGCAGGCTTTAGCTCGGGGTCTTTGGGGAAATAAGAGCCTGAGAAGCCAAAGTGAGTGACAAATGAAATACTCTGAGAGAAGATGAAGGAATAGGCTGAAGAATATGGGGCGAGGGCTGAGTTTTCTCTCTCTCTGTGTGTGTGTGTGTGTGTGTGAGTGTGTGTGAGTGAGTGTGAGTGTATGAGTGTGTATGAGTGTGTGTGTGTGAGAGTATGTGTGAGTGTACATGAGTGTGTGTGTGTGTGTGTGTGTGTAAAATATTTCCATATAAACATATAAGTTATCTCTACTGTTTCTGGTTGCATTGTATTCCAACTCCTTCGAGTGGGAAGTATATTGCTGGCAACGGCAAACACCAATTACATAACTAAGGTTGCACTTACACTATATGACTTCTGCAAGATAGGTTCCTGGAATTGGAATAACTGTTCCAAAGGGTCAGTGTAAAGAAAAACCCAGCACGTATTTTGAAAAGCAGAATAGCATGGCGATTAAAAGCTAAGATCTCCAGGGCCAGGAATATAGCTCAATAGTAGAGTACTTGCCTAGTGTGCACAAGGTCCAAGGTTCTGGGTTCAATCCCCAGTGCCAAAAACAAAGTAAAACACCAAAGGAAGGGAGAGAAGCAGGCAGGGAGGGAGGGAGGGAAGGAGGGAGGGAGGGAGGGGCAGGGTAAGAGCTTTACATTGTTGATTCCAGCTGCAACATTAGTTAGTTGGTGACCTTTGTTAAGTTCTCCTGCCTCCATTTTCAACTGTAAAGGGGGCATGAAAACAGCAAGAGCCTCTGCTATGGCTTTTGTGAAGGAGTAAACAGCATAGTGCACACCGTCCATAGGAAATGCTCAAGAACATCATTTTGTCAAAGTATTGGAAGGGACGGGGAAAGGGAAAGGGACTAAGAACTCCTCACTCTTAGGATCAGAGGAAAGTAAATGACAACAGGCGCATTGAGGGAGATTGATTTTTTTTTTTTTTTTGGTTTTTGGTTTTTGAGACAGGGTTTCTCTGTGTAGCTTTAGAGCCTATCCTGGCACTCGCTCTGGAGACCAGGCTGGTCTTGAACTCACAGAGATCCGCCTGCCTCTGCCTCCCGAGTGCTGGGATTAAAGGTGTGCGCCACCAACGCCCGGCGAGGGAGATTGAATTTAATTATTTCCATTTCCTGAAGATTACAGGAAACAGACAGCTTTTTATTTTTTTTTTCAGCAGGGTTTCCCTGTGTAGCGCTGGCTGTTCTGGAACTCACTGTGTAGACCAGGCTGACCTTGAACTCAGAGAGCTGCCTGCATCTGCCTCCCAAGTGCTGGGATTAAAGGTGAGCACCACCACCACCCAGTGACAGTTTTTTAACTTATTTGATTTGATGTGTAGGAGTGTTTTGTCTACATATATGCATGTACACCACGTGTGTACACAAAACAGTCAAAAGATGGCATTAGATCCCCTGGAACAGTAGTTACAGAGGTTTCTAAGCCACCTGTGGGTGCTGGGAACTGAACTGGTCCTCTGAACAGGCGCTCTTCACTCTTGAGTCATCTCTGCAGCCCCCAGGAGAAGGACGGTCGGTCTTTCAACTGTGAATCTGGAATGTTGACTGCATATTTTTACAGCTCCTAAAGTCAAGTGGAATGATCCAGAATAGACAGGAAGAATGCAAGCCTGGTGTTCAAATTTGAAAATGAATTAATGAAAAAGCCAGGTATGTCTGCCTGTAGTCATAGTGACTCAGGAGGCTAAGGCTGGAGGACAACTTGAGCTCTGAGGTTTGAGGACAGCCTGGGCAATGAGCAAGGTTAGAAGAACAGTGTGAGTGTTGAGGATAACCCTGACCTAGGATGCCAAGGACATGTGGTGGTGGTGGGGATGTCTCTGAGATATATGAACATCAAGACTACCATGCAGGGCTCTGGAGCCCTTAAACGGGAAGCTGAGAGAGTGTTCTTTTACTAGAAGTATAGGCATTTTGCAGCAGAGGGAGACAAAGTGATAGCACTGGCTTAAAGGGTGGATCTGGTCAGTGCCCTGGCTAGATCTGATGAAGGATTGCTGGAAGTTTGACAGTGGGGTTGAAAAATAGGGAACCTGACCAGGTGGTGGCCTTTAATCCCAGTGCCCTGGATGCAGAGGCAGGAGGATCTCTGTGAGTTCAAGGCCAGCCTAGTCCACAGAGTGAGTTCCAGGACAGGCTCCAAAGCTACAGAGAAACCCTGTCTTGAAAAACCAAAAAGAAAGAAAGAAAGGAAGAAAGAGAAAAAGAGAGAGAGAGAGGAGAGAAGGGGAAGGGAAGAAAAGAAAAGAAAAATGGAAAGCCTGGGGCTGAAGAACCAAAGGGGTGGGGTGGGGGGCTGCTTTCTACTCCTGAATCGAAAACCAAGATGATTGCCGGACAGCTCACCAGACAACCAAATGTGTTGCTCTTCTGCTTATCACAAACTATACAAGATACACACGAAAAGTGCAGAAAACATGGAAGACTCAGAAAGCAGGAAACACACACAGTTACAGTGTACCTAAGTGACGCAGTCCACTTCTGTCATGGTTATTAAGAGTGTATCATACAAGCTACGACTAGTCCATTGTTTTATTTGGTGCTGTAGACAGAGCATAAAGCCTTGCAATGCCAAGCTACATTTTCAATATGACTTTCCTATTGTTGTTAATGATTTTTTGAGAAAGGGTCTTACTGTGTACCTGTGGCTACCCTGGAACTCACTTTGTAGACCAGGCTGGCCCTGAACTCACAGAAACACACCTGCCTCTGCCTCCTGAGTGCTGGGATTTAAGGTGTGCACCACTGCAGCCAGCTAATTATTGTTTTGGGGTGCTGGGGCCTGGAGCCCCTGCATGCTATGCTAGTGACTAGCCCTGAGCTATATTCATATTCTTCCCAATGGGCACCTTGGGTTTTATTGGTCGAGCTTTCTTAAAACACAGTCCTCAGCTTCTGCTGGAACCCTTCAGTTCAACCTGTTTAACAATGATTCAGTATTACCAGAGAATTCACAGCCCCAAGGGGGTGAGTATTCCTGCTGTCAGTCATCATAGAAGAAGGCAGGTTCTCAAACAGGCTTCTGCAGGCAAAAGTACAATACATATGTTTATTTATTTGGGACTGAAGGGCGGCGGGACCTCCCTTCACAAATTTTTAAGGATTGTGGGACTTTTAAAGTTCTATCGGTTTTACATTATTTTGTGATATTAATATTAATATGTGATCTGGAGGATGAACAGGAAGGGAAGGTTATGTTTAATAGTGATGTGTTTGTGTGTCAAGTGGTCAAGGGGTCAATTGTACTGGTTGGCTTTTGCCAACTTGACACAAACCTAGACATACCTGGAAAAAGAAGACTCTCAGTTGAGTTGCCTTATCAGATTGGCCTATAGGCAAGTCTGTAGGAGGATTTTCTTGCTTCATAATTGAAGTGGGAGGGCCCAGCTCACTCTCTATGCCACCCATGAACAAGTGATTCTGGGTTGTATAAATGCAGGCTGAGTGAGCCATGGGGATCAAGCCAGTTAGCATCACCAGCCCAAGACTTCTGCTTCAGCTCCTGCCTCCAGGTTCCTGCCTGAGCTTCTCTCCATGGACTGTGACCTGGGATATGTAAGTCAAGTAAACCCTTTCCTCTCCAAGTTGCTTTTAATCATGGTCTTTATCACAACAACAGAAATCAAACTAAAACAAGGCATAGGAGTGTTTATAGAGAGGTGTCGGGGTCTGGAGGGGAGAATTAGAGAGTTATTGCTTAATGGCTTCAGCATCAACATGGAGTGATATAAGTTTTGGTAGTGGCTCAAGCACAAGTTGTAGACTCCTAAAATATACATTTTTGCTGTTGACTTTGAGTGATACACAGTCTTATATAGCCCAGAATAACTTCAAATTCCTTGTGAAACTGAGGCTGGCCTGAGTCTCCTGCATCCACCTCCTGAGTGCTGGCCAAAGCATACATTTAAAACTTACTAAAGAGCCACAGAGTTGGGTCAGTGAGTGAAGGACTTGCCACACAAGCCTGAATTTGAGTTTGGTCCCCAGAACCCTTGGAGTGGAAGGAAGGAACCATATACACATGACAAGCTAGCAAAGCAAATGTAATACCTTTTAAATAATAAATAATTAAAATGCTACTATGAAATTTTGTGTTTTGTGTTTTAATATTTAAGGTGTCTTAAATAGTTTTTTAAAAGATTTTATTTATTTATTCTGTATACAACATTCTGCTTCCATGTATATCTGCACACCAGAAGAGGGCACCAGATCTCATAACGGATGGTTGTGAGCCACCATGTGGTTGCTGGGAATTAAACTCAGGACCTCTGGAAGAGCAGTCAGTGCTCTTAACCTCTGAGCCATCTCTCCAGCCCCCTTAAATAATTTTTAATTAGGATTTTATTTTGTATGCATGAGTGTTTTGCCTGCATGTATGTATGCATACCATGTGTGTGTCTGGTGCCTGCAGAGGCCAAAGGAGAGCATCAGATCCTGGAACCAGAATTACAAAAAGTTTGTGAGCTGCCATGTGTGTTCTGGGAATCAAAGCTGGGTCTTCTAGAAAAGCAGCCAGTGTGCTTAGCTGCTGAGCCATCTCTCCAGTCCTCAGTATTTTAAATGATGCATTTTATGTTTTATATATAGTAACACAATAAAATGATTTTTCCCCTAAAAGGTTAAGTAGCCCACTCAAGACCATGTAGCTAGAAAGAGGCCATGCCAGCTTTGAACAGAAACCTGAAATGGCTCTTGAGCTGATGCTCCAAATACCTAAGCAGCCATCAAAACTTGGGGCATCTGGGTTCTTGCCACCAGTCTTGTGTGGCCTTATACAGACTGACCTTTGCAGATGTCATGCTCCTCGACTACTAAATAGTAAGACTTAAGTATGTGTGACGGGTTTGGCTTGTTGCAGCCTGATGACATGAATTACTATCTTTGCAGCACTTTTGACATCCCAGCATGCAGGCTCTGAAACCTTGATCTCATTCTGACACCATTTGCCTCTGGGATGTTCCATCACGCAGAAGCCCCAGGAAAAGGACCAACTATCTGCTCCTTAACCCGCTCCTCCTCCAGGGGGTTTTCCCTGAAGTTGAGCCAGCCCTTGAGGAGGCCGAATTCCCGCTCCTCTCCCTTTTGTAGGTGAGGTCTCAGGCTTGGATCTGTCCCAGGATAAACTTTTACAGGCCAAGAGATAACACAACTTCAAGGTGACTACCAGGGACGCCTTTTATAAGTCCTTCCTGACTGGAGTTGCTGCAGCTTCTCCACTCCACAGCTGGCTATCTGCCGACCACCATGTGGGAACTTGTGGGTCTCTTGCTGCTCATCCTGACCTATTTCTTTTGGTCCAAGTCAAAGACACTTGGTGCCAAGTCCCCCAAGAGCCTCCCATTCCTGCCCCTTGTGGGCAGCCTGCCGTTTCTCCCCAGACATGGCCATATGCATGTCAACTTCTTCAAGCTGCAGGAAAAGTATGGTCCCATCTATTCTCTTCGTCTGGGATCCACAACCACAGTGGTCATCGGCCAATATCAGCTGGCCAAGGAAGTGCTTGTTAAGAAAGGAAAAGAATTCTCCAGTCGGCCCCAAATGGTAAGCAATGCCAACCCTCCTCCTCCTCCTCAGCCCCTGGGGTTGTACAGTTCTTAATTTTTCCAAAACCAGGCTAGTGGTGGGGGGCACTCCCTCAGATACTATCCAATCTCTAAACTGGGAAGGAAGAATTAAAGGGAGATCTCTCTTTTTTTTTTTCTCGAGAAAGGGTTTCTCTGTGGCTTTGGAGGCTGTCCTGGAATAGCTCCACTCACCTTCCCCTCTATTATTTGATAGTCATTCTGGAACATTCTGACAACTGCCATTCAGACCCAGAGCTGAAGTGCCCCCCCCCCAGCAGTGTGACTTTTAACAGGGGACAGTGATTGCATCCTCTGCAGGAAGATGCTGGGAGAAGCAGCTGGCCTCTGGGGGGTTGGGGGGGCTATGATAAGATAGCCCTGACCATGTGGCTTTGGCTCACTGATAGCTGGGGGAAGTTACAGGGGGACAGGGAACAGGGACATACAGTATCTGAAGGCCTCTGACCTCATTGCTGATGGTTAAGTAGTCATCCTACAGCCACCACCACCCATGCTCCCATGACCCTGCTGCAAGTGTTCCCCCGAGCACCCCATAAAACACAGCTGACCTCAGCTTTGAGCAGGCCAAAACTGATTCATTTTCCTTGGGCTAGTCAGCCAGAGTGGCCTGCCCCCATTACCAGGCTCCTCTCAAAAGCCAAAGAATAAAAGAGGCTGGCAGGTGGGGAATTGGAGGGTCAGGGATGTAAGAGGGAGACTTGGGGCCCTTGTGCTTTGGGGGTACCTTTCAGAGGAGATAGCTCAAGCTTAAGTCCAACCCAGGAGGATAAAAGCATACTACTATCTTCAAATGAGGGTTTGAGACTGGGTGCACAGACCATGCGTGGAAAGAGAAAGAAACAGCATGGATGTTATGGCTTTAGCAGCCTGGCAGGGGCAGGAAAGATAGGGAAGTCTATGGGTCTCCCTGTCCCTAGGACAGGCACACCTAACTTGGCACACCTAACTTACCCCACCCATAGCTGCCTCTCCTGGTTAGAAACCAAGTACAAAGGCGCCCTCCTAATAAATTGAACCCCAGAGCTATTTCATTCAAATTTGGGGTTCATTATTTGTCTCCTTGCTATACTGCCTCTCCTGGAACTTGTAAGGACTTTAGGGCCATCCTAGCAAGCGTGGAGCAGGGAGATTACAGCCCACAGGCAGCACTGCAGCTAGAGGGAGAAGCCTGAGAGTTCCAGGGGTTGCCTCATAATTCTCACGGCCCTGCCTGCTCTCCAAAGGTGACGCTAGGCCTCTTGTCGGACCAAGGAAAAGGCATCGCCTTCGCTGACTCCGGTGGCCCCTGGCAGCTGCACCGGAAGTTGGCGCTCAGCAGCTTTGCCCTGTTCAGGGACGGTGACCAGAAACTAGAGAAGATCAGTGAGTGAGAGGCTAGCCCACGGGCTGGGGAGCAGATAGAAGGCTGCGGGGCTGGGAAAGGATGCGGGATGGCTGGGTCCAACCGTTTCTGAGCGGCTGCTGCCATCCAGTGGCCAAATGTTCTCTACGTCCCATCCCTGGGTAAGTAGACCCCGCTAGAGAGGTGACATGGGCTGATTAATTCCTCCAATTAGCATTCCCTCTCTCCTCAGTATGTCAGAAAGCCAGCTCACTGTGTGACTTGCTGCTCACCCACAATGAGGAGTCCATAGATCTTTCCCTGCCTATCTTCAACTCAATAACCAACGTCATCTGTGTCATCTGCTTCGGCATCTCTTATGAGAACAGGGATCCGATACTTAAGACCATTAAGAGTTTTACAGAAGGCATCCTGGACAACATAGGCCACAATAATCTGGTGGACATATTCCCTTGGTTGCAGGTGAGAATGAAGCCACACCTCTCCACTTCCAGAGCCCCCTGGGACAGTGTCCCCAATACTTTCACTCTCCATGACCATCTTTCTCACCCAACTCACCCAGCAGTCATCTTTACCTGCTCTGCCTCTTACAACAGCAGACACTTCACTGGCATTTTTTTTATCCTCAAGGCAGGCTCTCATGTAACCCAGGCTAGCCCCGAATTGCTTGTGTAACTGAGAATGGCCTTGAAATTTTGATCCTCCTGCCTCCAAGCCTCAAGTACTAGGACTACAAGTGTGTACTAGGATGCCATGCTGGGTCCCTTTTTAAAATCCTGTTTCTTAATATTCATGGCTCTTGTTATTTTCCAACTGCAATGTGCCAGCAGTAAGCATCTGTGTTAATCATTGGGTTCCCCCTGGAGGTATGTCAAATTATCCTCTTGGTACAGATGAGAAAAACGGGCCCAGGCTGAACCCAGTTGAGGAACTATCCTCCTCAGTCTCCTCTGTCCTATGGAAGAGGGAAGGCACACATCTGTCAGGGCTTAGGGTTGAACTGAGCAGGGCGGGGCCGAGGAGTCCACCCTGTCCTCGTTATTACAAGTTGTCCTTTTTGGCCATGGTGATTTCATTCTGTTGTTGTCTTGCCTTCCTGGCTGGATGTCCAGGCTGGCGTGGGGACTTTCTTAAAGAGAAAACTAAGGTCTGCCTCTGGAAGAATTCTCCTAGCTGGACAGATGGGTTTGACATTTCCTTCTGTTTCCAGATTTTTCCCAATAAAACCTTGAACAAGATAAAGAAAAACATTAAAATTCGAGATGAAGTTCTGAGTGAAATACTAGAAAAATGCAAGGTAAGGGAGAGGGCAGAGGCAAGCACCAGGCTGGAGGTGTCTTGAGGGTAGGTCTGGGTGCATTTTGGACACTTTAAGCTCTCCAGAGCCTGGCGGGGGCCTGGCACACACTATGGGCTACCACTAGAAACTGACTTACTAATGAATGGGAGTGGGGAGGAGGGAAATTGAAGAAGTTCTTAGAAGGGACACAAGAGAGGACCCGTGGCTCTCGGTACCTCTACAAACTCACAGGTTCCCCTCTCCACTCTCAAGTGCAAGGAACCTTGCTGTCTTTAGTCAGAGATGGAGTGTGGCGGGGATACTGGAGGTGGGCTTCCTCCCCATTGTCATCTCTCACTGTCTCTCACTGCAGGAGAAATTCAACAGTGACTCCATGTCCAGCTTGATGGACCTTCTAATACAAGCCAAGATGAATGCCGACAATAACAACACCAGCGAAGACCAGGGCTCGAGTGCATTGTCAGACAAGCACATCCTTTCCACAATAGCAGACATCTTTGGCGCTGGCATAGAGACCACAGCCTCTGTGTTGCGCTGGATTATTGCTTTCCTGCTGCACAATCCTGAGGTGAGTGTCTCCTCACTCTTGTCTTCCTATAGAATCGGACCGGCCCCATTTGGGGAGGGGGGCATAATGCCTGGAGACTTCTGTGCAGATAACTCGGCTCGACTTCCCACACAAGCAGTGGCTAACTCTGACCCTGGCTTAATGTTGTTGCATCTTCTAGAAACGAGGCTTGGGCTGTAAAGCCATCACTGGATGGAATCTGTCTGGGCTGTTCTGGGTGTGACCACTGGGTTCTGCTAAGCCCACATCTCTCTTAGACTTGAACAACCTGGTCACGTGACCTTGTTCTGGCCCTCAGGTGAAGAAGAAGATCCAAAAGGAGATTGACCAGAATATAGGTTTCAGTCGCACACCAACTTTCAATGACCGGAATCACCTCCTCATGCTGGAGGCCACCATCCGAGAAGTGCTTCGTATCCGGCCGGTGGCCCCCATGCTCATCCCCCACAGGGCTAACATTGACTTGAGGTATGCCTTTCTTTCCAAGACACTCAGCCTAGGATGCAGCCTTTAGCTAGCCCATTTTGTCTCCCGTGCATGTCTCATCTGCCTTTAGCTGCTGATAAACCTATAATCAAACAGTGGCCGCTGTCCATCAGTCCACCCTAGCCAATATAACCACTGCCTCTGCTTCCCCCGACCGCCACTGACTAAGCTGCAGCGCCGTCTGGCTTCCCTCCAAACTTCCAGCTGCCCTTGCAGACATGGGTCTGGGCTGAAGGACGGGGTGCTCAATGAAGCACAAATGTAAGGTTGATAGGCAGTGCTTATTGAACGGATAAGGCTGGATCCAGCTGCAATCCTGGCAGAAGCCAGAAGCTGAGGACAAGGAGTGAGAGGGAATGAAGGCCTAGAGGGTTCTTGCCCCCAGTGGAGACTTGGGCCTGAGCAGGAAGAGGAAGGCAATGTTCCTGTTTCTTCTCTTTGTCTGGGCCAGCGTTGGTGAGTTTAGCATCCCCAAGTTCACATCCGTGGTCATCAATCTGTGGGCACTGCATCACAATGAGAAGGAATGGGACCAGCCAGATCGGTTCATGCCTGGTGAGTGTCTGTCTGTCCCATCCTGGCCCCTGGGCCACACAGCCAACCTGGATTCTGGTCCCTGGACCAGCACTCCTTCCTGTCCACTGGGCTTGCTACAAGAAAACGCTTGGCTGCATCCCCCATAGGCCTCTGGCCATTTCTAGTCTCTGGGAGACTGCCCCACACTCTTCACAGCTGGGCTTTCCAACTCACCCTTCAAATCACTTCTGTGGGAAGCCTGCAGGCATCTGTCTCCCAGTAAGGCCTGTCCCTCTTCTCTTGGATGGTGGCATTTTCTCCTGGTGAGACCTCTTCCCCTCTCTCCATCCTTCCTGAATATTTAATTTCCTCGTGGCTTAAAAGTGGGTCGAGTTTCCCTGGGCAAAAGCTTGGCCACTGGCTGATGCTTCCCTCTGTCTCCAGAGCGCTTCTTAGACCCAACGGGAAGCCATCTCATCACACCCTCATTAAGCTACCTGCCCTTCGGAGCTGGGCCCCGCTCCTGCATCGGAGAGGTTCTGGCCCGTCAGGAGCTCTTCCTCTACATGGCCCACCTGCTGCAGAGGTTTGACCTAGATGTCCCAGATGATGAGCAGCTGCCTTGCCTAAAGGGTGACCCCAAGGTGGTCTTTCTGATCGAACCCTTCAAAGTGAAGATCACAGTGCGCCAGGCGTGGAAGGATGCCCAGGCAGAGGTTAGCACCTAGAGGCCATAACTACTGTCCCCTGGTCCCATACTGTGCAGCTCACAGCACAAAATTAGAGGTGTTACTCCTACTGCCCCCTACAGTCCTCCTCCCTCCTGTCCCGTTTTCTGGTTTGCAGAAATGGAGGGTGATATGCTAAATTAAAGGTTTTCCAATAAAAGCCTCCAAGTTGCCTATCAGTTACTCATTTGCTTACTCGTTCAGCCAACAGACGTGCATCTTTATTTATTTTGTGTGGCAGAGAGGGACGTGTGTGTGTGTGTGTGTGTGTGTGTGTGTGTGTGTGTGTGTGAGTGTGTGTGTGTGTGTGTGTGTGTGTAAGAACAACTCACAGGAGTTGGTCCTTTCTTTCCACCATGTAGATTTCAGGGACAGAAATCAGGACATCAATCTTGGTAGCAAGAACCTTTACCTGATGAGCCATCAGCACATTTTACTGAGTACATACTGTATGCCATTCCCTGACTCAGGACACTCAGCCTGTGTGGGAGGCACAGGGGACCCAAGAATGTTAAACATGCAGAGTTGTCCCTTCAAAGGGAGGATTGCATATGATCTGTTGTCTGCCCAGAAGGCTGGGAGCAGACATAGTTACTAGCCTGGTGACCTTTACAATATCTGTATGGTCGAGACCACTCCTGACCCTCCCCTAGACCATTATCGTGAGCTTGTCAATCCATAGACCCCATCTTTATGGGAGATGGCACATGTACTTTGTGATGTCATATGTCAAGCCTTGTTGTGCACATGGGATCAAGTTAATCATCACCAGAAAAGTTTTCATCAAATTGTGCTGTGCTTAAATATGCCTAAAATAAACTACTTAGAGCTGGGTGGTGGTAGCACACACCTTTAATCCCAGCACTCGGGAGGCAGAGGCAGAGGCAGGCAGATCTCTGTGAGTTTGAGGTCAGCCTGGTCTCCAGAGTGAGTGTCAGGATAGGTTCCAGAGCTACACAGAGAAACCCTGTCTCGAAAAACCAAAATAAATAAATAAATAAATAAATAAATAAATAAATAAATAAATAAATAATAAATAAATAAAAAACAAACAAAAATCTACTTGGGATCAGACTCCCCAAGTTTGATCCAACACCACTTTCTTGCCTTGGTATTGTTACTTTGCAGGCCCAGAGACACTCCCCTACACACACACACACACACACACACACACACACACACACACACGCACACACGCACGCATGCACAAGCCTGGTAACATTTTAGGGAAGACAGAAAAATGAGACTTTCAGATTTGTAAGTGTTTTGGAGTCAATGACACTGGAGATGGCATGGGGAAAGGGGCAGGTGAGGGTGTGGGGAAAGTGACCACTGCTGAAGGAGAAATGGTCTCAAGGTCACCATGCCCAGAGCACAAGTGGGGGGTGGGGCAGTCTCTGGTGGGTCAGAGTAGAGACGGGGCCAGCTCCTTGGGGCCTTTGTAAAGAGCAGGGAGTTTAGTTTCTATCCCCCCCACACAGGAAGTCACTAACATTTTATTAACACATGAGGGAAACAATGTGACTGGTTTTGTTTCCAGACAGGGTCTCTTGTAGCTCAGGCTGGCCCACCTTGCTATGTGGCTGAGGCTGGCCCTGATTCCCCTCTGTTTGCCTCAAAAGTACTGAGATTACAGGTTCACCCACACCGTCATTCCCGGCGTAACTGTCATGTTCCCCCTAGTTGCTTCATGGACAGTTAGGAAGGAGGCTGGTGCCAGCATGGCAAAGGGACAAAGTGAGGATCTGGGGCACGGCCTCAGCAAGGAGGGTGGTGAGCACTGACAGGACTGAGTCTTCGTTTGAAAGTAGACACTCTGATCCTGTCTAGTCGGACTATATGTTTTGTTGCATGTACCCATAGGTTTGACTTTGCGACCATGTATAACCCAGACTGGGCCTATCAGAGCAATGCCATCTTGGCCCAGGGATGGGTCATGTGACACTTCCCCATCTTTCCCTCAGATAAACAGGTGCCTTCAGCAGCCACACCTGGAATTCTCTCCCTTCTCCACTCAAAACACCCCAGGAGTTGGAAATGCCTCTGTTACCAAAGGATGGAGCTAATTCCTTTAAACTGGCGTTGTGTGAGTGCGTGCATGGATGTGTGTGAGCGTGTGCATGTGTGCATGTGCGTGTGTGCATGCAGGCAGGCGTGGGTGTGAGTGTATGTGCATGTGCGTATAGGTGTATGTGCAGTATGTATGTGGGGGATGTGTGTGCGTGTGTGTATGGCATGTGTGCCTGTGTGCACGTGGGCGGGTGGGCATATGTGAGAGTATGGGTACATGTGTGTATGTTTGTGTGTATGTATAAATGTTTGTGAGTGTATGGGTGCGTGTGTGTATGTTTGTGTGTATGTGTAAATGTGTGTGAGTGTATGGGTGTGTGTGTGTATGTTTGTGTGTATGTGTAAATGTGTGTGAGTGTATGGGTGCGTGTATGTCTGTGTGTATGTATAAATGTGTGTGAGTGTATGGGTGTGTATGTTTGTGTGTATGTATAAATGTGTGTGAGTGTATGGGTGTGTGTGTATATTTGTGTGTATGTATAAATGTGTGTGAGTGTATGGGTGTGTGTGTATGTGTGAGCCCAAATGCGAGTGAACGAGAAAGCACAAGCAAGCTGTGTCATGTGTGGGGCAGCCATCTTGTTTGCGGCTGGCTATCTTCTGCTGCTCCCCAGCTACCTGGCCTGCATCAGCTGCGTCTCCCATCTCTACCTCCTATCTCTTGGTTGGGGTTGTTAGACCCCCGGAAAACTCAGGTATCCGGGGTCCCAGGCCACGACCTCGGTCACCCCAATCACCAGGCGGATTCGAGAGCTTGCTGCAAACTGCACGAGGCTTTATTGTAATTTAACGAGCTAACCCCATGTTAGCTCGGGTCTTTTGTCCACCCACCATGGCGGTTGGCTACAAAAGACAGCTCGAACCGGCTGCAGAGAGAGATCTTGTAGGGCAGCGTAAGGGGAGTGTCTAGGGGCATGCACAGGCTCACGATTGGTGTGCCTCCAGGCTTGGAGGGCTTGCCCTGTGTTGATTGGCCAATTGGTTGTTATGGGTCATAGGCCCTCCCAGGGTGGTTGCTATGCTCTGTGCGTCATTGCTATGCACTTGTCCGTAAAGCATAGCGCCACCAGCTAACTTCTGATTGGTTCCTTGTCATGAGGCAGGCACCTAACCTCTAGTGACTAAGACAAGGTCATAGCGAGCATGTGTTACTGGCATGGCTGCCGAAATGGGGAGCTGGTCCCTTCAGGGTATGCTATGATTTTGGGGTACAATATGATTACAGACATTTCTGCTGCTGTTTCTGGCCTCTATGTGGGTTCTAGAGATTCCAACTCAGGTCATCAAGTTTTGGACAGTAAGTACAGCGATCAATACCCCCAGCTGGAATCCAGCATCTTTAGACCTTGGCCAGTGGCCAGCCTACACATGAAGTCCCAGCCACCGTGGGAGACAGTGACCTTTGACTTTTAGCTTAAAAAGAGGGTCCATCCTCAATCCCAGCCAGACCCAGGTCAATCAACAGTTAGGTCCTTCACCTCTGATGAAATAGAAGACTCTGGCAAGGTCACGGGGCATGCCTGGCTGAGCTTCCAAAGGGAAGCAGAGGGAACTCCAAGGAGTTAGATCACAGCAAGACCACAGCCTGTCTTTCTTAAAAGAGCTTTTAACTCCACTGGCAGACTCTCCCCAACACTCCCCCAAGTCAGTCTTGCTCTTCAAGAACCAGTGACCCTCACAAGCCTTTTGTGGGGTGAGGAGGAGGGAGAGGGAGGGGGTTGTTGAAATCATTCATGTCAGGCTGAAGAAAGATTAAACTGGAGGTCACCCTTTCCCTCTCGCAGCTGGTTGTAGAGAGAGAGCCACACTTCCCAGGGATGCATTTCATCTCAGATCTGAAAGACACTTCATGAACTAGCAGTGAACAGACAAGCAAAGAAGCAGAAAGTCTGCACAGAGGGTGAGTTTAACCCAACAAGAGGAAACTGACGACCATCAACCTTCAAGGGGCAGTGATCCATCAAGTCACATGGGGGAGCGGGGATGGGGGGTGGGGGGCACAGTAGCACGGCGGCCGAGTTCAGAACCCAAGACTTCAGTGATGAATCTTGGAGTGAGGAGTTAGCCGTGTTTTCCTACCTGTCCTTGGGAATCATGCAGGGGGCTGTGTCCTTAGAGAAAATAATCTCACAAGCTCTGACTGGTGCCCGGAATGGGAGACTTTCACCCACTGACCCGAATCATCCCTGGGTCTCTTTGAGGCTCAATGTAAACACCTTCTTCCAAGACTTAGACTCCTGTAACCAAATTACTCCCTTTGGCGTTCAGACTATTGAAATAACGGTTCCCAAGAAATTCCCCAGGAATCTCTTAGGTTAAGAAAAAGAAGAAGGTGGCTGGAACCTGGTGCTAGCCAGAGGAGGAAAGAGAGCTCACACACTCCTGACAACTTGTCACACCACCTGGCGAGAGACTGAAACCAAAACAGTCAAGGTGGCTAGGACCACACCTCAGCCGGACTGGCTAGTTACGCAGACCACTCCTCAGCCAGGGCTGGCTAGTTATGCAGATCTCTTGCAGCCTAAACCTCAGGCCCCCAAGACGGACTTGGTGGGAGGTATCATGGGATTTCTTTGTTCTTCTTCCAAAGATGACACATTGGTGCGATCTTTTTACTGCTTTGCACTGTTTCTGGTGTATTTAAGTGGCTGGTTGAAGACAGGTGGCTGAGCCTGCTCCTCCTGCTCCTCCTGCTCCTCCTCCTCCTCCTCCTCCTTCTCCTTCTCCTTCTTCTCCTTCTTCTTCTTCCTCTTGCCAGGGCCAGGATTTGGTCCTAACTGCTAATACCCCCAGGACATGATGCTCCACATCCCTATGGGATGCTCCAAACCACCGAACCAGTAGTCTTAGCCCTAAGTCTTAGGTCCAGCGCTGAATATCAGGAAAGATGCAGAAAGAAGCTCACTTTTACTTTGTTTGCTTTGGTTTTTCAAGACAGGCTCTCTCTGTATAGCCCTGGCTGACCTCGGACTCACAGAGATCTGCCTGCCTCTGCCTCCAGAGTGCTAGAATTAAAGGCGCATATCACTGCCCAGCCCAATGTTTAGCTTTTCATTTGCTCATTTTGAGAGTCTCCTGAAAATCAGGCAGGCCTGGAATTCTCTACATAGCTGAGGATGTCAGAATTACAGGCAAGTGCCACTGTGCCCATCTTGCTTTCCTCCCTTTGGGGCTGGGTATCAGAGCCAAGGCTTCATGAATGCTAGGTGTGAGCTCTACCACTGCACTGCACCCCAGCCTCCCTCCATCCTTACCCTGTGGTCTTAGTCAGCAAAGTGATGGTAAACCAATGTTTAACACTAGTTTGGGAGGGACACCTAATTTTTTTTTTTAAGAATTTATTTATTTATTTATTTATTTATTTATTTATTTATTTATTATGTATAGTCTTCTGCTTACATGCCAGCAGAGGGCACCAGATCTCACTCAAAGGTGGTTGTGAGCCACCATGTGGTTGCTGGGAATTGAACTCAGGACCTCTGGAAGAGCAGTCAGTGCTCTTAACCGCTGAGCCATCTCTCCAGCCCTGGACACCCAATTTTTAGTGCTTGCCAATTAATAGGTTTTCTGTGCCCCCCCCAAAAAATATGCTCCCCCACTGACACAGTAAGCCAGATCAAGCATAACTGAAAAGGTATAGCAACAGGTATATTGAGCAAAGCAACTTCCAGGCAGGTTCACTGGTCCCAGAGACTGAGACCAGAGAAGTCACGAACCCCAGGCAGGGCAGGAAAGTTTTATAGGTTGTAGGTGTGATTTGTTGATGTGTCTGCCACAAGCTGGGTTTGTGCCCAGAGTATGAGCATCGGAAGGCAGAGGCAGGTGGATCTCTGTGAGTTCCAGGCCAGCCTGGTCTCCAGAGAGTGCCAGGATATGCTCCAAAGCTACACAGAGAAACCTTGTCTCGAAAAACCAAAAAGAAAAAAAAAAGGGGGCGGGGAGAAAGAGAGAGAGAGAGAGTCAGAGAAATGGGGCTTCCAGGACCATGCAGTGGTGAGCCAGAGGCTCCAACCAAACACCAATAGTCACTAGTGTGACATCACTGAACACTTAGGAAGAGGTAACTCCTTCACATTTTTTTTTTTCCAAGACAAGGTTTCTCTGTGTATCTTTGGCTGTCCTGGAACTCACTCTGTACACCAGGCTGGTCTCGAACTCACAGACATCTTGACTGCCTCTGCCTCCCAAGTACTGGGATTAAAGGTGTATGTCATCACGCCTCTACAGGTTCTTATCACTACATGGGGGAAGACATCCTGCAGAAACACATCACTGGGTAGTTTCCTTATATGTAAAGATCTGTGTCCTTATATGGCCTGGTGGATGGGAAAGCCTAAGCCACAGCAGGACCGCACACTACCTAGCATGCTGCTCATTAAACACGACCGGTAATTGCACTGTGATGGCACTTGTTTACCCACATGGGTGTGTTTCTGTGAGCATCACTGCAGACACATATGCCATGCTACATGACAGCTACAATGTCACGAGGAGACAGGAAATCTTGTTTTGAGGAGGAGGTGGTTTCAAGACAGGGTTTCTCCAGGCTCTGGAGGCTGTCCTGGAACTAACTCTTGTAGACCAGTCTGGTCTCGAACTCACAGAGATCCACCTGCCTCTGCCTCCCGTGTGCTAAAACAGCTACCCTCCTCTCCCCCACAGTTCCTATCCTTCAGAAAGAGTTCCCACAGGACCCTCTGTGGGGGGCGAGGTGTTCCCCAGAGGATGGGTGGTGTGAGAGTGTTTCCTGATGCCTCTGGTTGCCAAAAACCTCAGTAAAGGCTGCTCGGCAGTCACACACAGATAGGTATCCATAGATGGCAGGGGGCCAGTCAGAGGCAGCAGAGTCGGGGACACTGGGAAAGGAAAAGAGATAATGGTCGCTGGCCTCCCAGTCTGAGTCTTGCCTTCTATTCCCACAGCCGCTTCCTGAGCTGCCATGTTCTCATATGTAAAGTGGGGTCACTCCACAGGACCTGCCCATTCTAAGGCTTAGGTGAACATAAAACACAAAGGGTTGTGTGGGCAGGAAAGTCCCTCAGACTCAACAAGGCCAGCCTGTGGAGACACATTCAGTGTTGCTATTTAGAGACCATAGACAACTTATTTGGCTTTCTTGTTCCCAGGCTTCCCATCTGTAAGACATGGTTTAGTGGGAGGGGGGGCTGAGGTCTGTATAGAGTAAGTCTCCTCAGTGTTGCTCTGGGGTCTGAGTAGGGACCTATACAGCATGTTTGGTTGCTCAATAAACACTGGCCTTATCAGTATTTCATAAATTAAGTCTTTGCCTGAGGGTTTTGCACAAACTTCTCAGAAGTAGGCTGGATGGAGAGGTCTGAAGAGGGGACTTCCAGAACCCACTGCAGGCAGTGGTGACAGTCATGGGCAGTGGTGAAAGAAATGGGCAGGGAACACAAGGATGACAGACAGACCCTATGGCTTCCACACAGGTGTTTTGTGACATTTTCCCGTGAGAGAAGCAGACTTGTACTCAGTAGGTATTTCGAACCACACAAACATTTCCTACCCCAATACTGGCAATGCTTTTTTTTTTTAACCTTCTCTGGAGGAAGCGTGCGTGTGTGCGTACACACACACACACACACACACACACACACACACACAGCTTTAACTCCTGAGATTCCACGGATCACACCCTCCCTGTGTAAGTTAACTTTTGTTGTGGGGGTTTTATTGTTGTTGAATTGTTTTTTGAGACAGAGCCTCACGATGGAGCTCCAGCTGGCCTTGAACTCATAGAATCCACTTGCCCTCTGCCTTCCTTCCGAGTGCCAGCACTACAGGTGGGCACGCCCGCATCCAGCCAAAGTGGAAGTCGACTTGGACCTGAACACCTCCAGAGGGAGGCATTGCTTCTCCCTGGGGGTGGGCTGGAAGGTGTGAGGCTTGGGTAGGTGGCTGAGGAAGGGTTACTGCCTCACCTCTCAGCGAGTGAGTTTGTCACCAGGCCCTTCACTGATTTCCTCATCTTTTAGGAGTCACCGGATCCTTCTCGTGGCTCCCGGACATCTCAGCTCTTCAGTGTCTGGCCGTCTGGTTAACAGAACAGCCTTTGGGATCGACAGATCATCTTCAAATATGCTTTTAATCAGCAATGTGACCTTGGGCAAGTTTAGTCCCTTCCTCTGAATGCCCCCTCCCTCTAATGACAGAGCAGCAACGATTACAACCTGTACCTTGAGTTGTTTTAGGGGTTAGAAAATGTAATCATGAAGATGCTTGACCAAGACTCATCTCATGTCAACAGCCAAAAAATAAGAGGGCACAGGCAAGCTCAACCCAAATGTTTTACTGTCGGCTTACCTTCCAGCTTCCGCTCTGGCCACTTCCCAGGTGCAGCTTTCCACACCACACTCCACCTGGCTCCCAGGTAGACTTCTTGGGCCTTTTTGTGCTTCTCAGTACCTGGCACACAGCAGAGAGCTCTTGGTGACCTCCAGAAGCCCTGGTGACCACGGAGTCTCTTTGACGGAGAAGCCTACCTAGAGCTCCCAGTTGAGCTAACTCCCGGTGTACCTCGTTCCTCTCCAGGTCTCCGTTCTAACGATGGTGCAGGTTTCAAGCATCTTCGAGTTCCTGACACCTAGCACATGGCAGGTGCTCATTGAAGACTTCCCAGTGCTACATACGTGCACACACACACACAAACACGCATACAAATATATCCATGTGTCTCATTTAGAGAAGAGATTGCCCTTGACACCTCTGTGCAGTCAAGGGTGACCTTGAACTCCTGACCCTTGTCAGGCCTCAAACCAGGGACAAATGGCTGAGTGTCTATTTAGTTCTTCCTGTATAATCTAGTCATCTGGGTGAAAGGTTCAGGCATTATGCTGGCCTGCCCCTGTTACCTGGTGAAACAGGCAATACCCTGGTCAGCCCAAGGTTCCCTGGGAACTAAGTCTGCACGAAGGTGCAGAGGACCCCTTTAAAAGATAGGCCCCTGCCCATTTACGCTCTCTGTTCCTGCTCTCTGTGCTCTCTGTTTATCTCTCTGCTCCCCCGCTCTGTTTCCTCTCAGCTTCCTTTCTACTCTCTCTCTCTCACCTATGTGCTCTCTCTATGGCGACCGGCCATGTCAGTCAGCCAATTACCCCTGTTCCTCTTCTTAGTCTCCCCATTCTGCCGGGCCTTATAATAAACTTATAGTCTTATGTCTGTCTCAGCATTTCTCTTTTCTTCTTTTTAAACAAAAGAATAACACTGGGTACACCAGTCCTTTTATCCTTTGGAAATCCTCATCTTTGGGCTCTCCCCTCCTGCTCTCCTCACATGGCCTGGCCCAGTCGGGCCATGTTCACTCTGGACTCTCACTTTTATTTACAATCAACCGTCTCCTCACCATACCTAGAGCAGTCATGTCTTTCCTTTTCTATCCTTTTCCCCTTCATGTCTGATTTCACCTCCCAAAAGCTGGGATTACAGATTGTGCCACCACACTTGGTTAAGGCTCAGACATTTGCAGAGTCAAACTCTGGGTTTTTTGTTTTGTTTTGTTTCCTCTCAAAAGTTAAAACCAGAAAACTGGGCGGGGGGGGGGGTAGGAAACTGGGGTTGTCTTGGGCTTCTGGGCAAATACAATCTCTACCTGAACTTGGTCCCTCAAGGCAACAGAGACAATCTTCATACCTCATTAGAAAAATGAGCTCCCATGCATGACCCAGTGTGCCAGGAGCCTAGAAATCAAGTGTACATGAACAGCTCCTGCCAACTGGCCCAGAGGAGTTAAGCCATTTTCTTTGGGGCCACTCAGACAAGGCAAGGATGGTGCACACCTCTGCTTCTTTCCTGTGGGATTTGGGTTGTTGGCCTGGAACTGTGTGTCTGCAGCTGCTGGGCTGCAAGCACGCACCACTCTGCTGTTTTCCAGGCATCACAGGAACTGTCCTTACATGCTAATATGGTTCCATGGGTATTGCCCTGAGCCTGGCAGCTTAGAAGTAGAGAGACAGCAACTGTCTCAATGACAGGGACGAACGAAGGCCATGTCTGGCTAACTCAAACTCTCAAATACAATGGGGCCAACTCCTGGACAATCTCTACAGCTCAGGACAATATTTGCAGCCACCACCCAGGGCCCAGGCCCCTGATGAGCACACCTCGGAAGAGAAACCTTTTTTGTGAGGGAAGCTAGACCATGCGTCATCACGCTTGGCCACTCAAGTCGCCTGAGAAGTCCCACTGAGCAAGGGTGCCCTTCCCCAGCAGGGGCAGAAAGTTAGTCATTGCTCAGTGACCTATGCCCAACTCAAAGGCCTACAAGATGTACTAGAACAAGGTGAAATGGATCACCAGCCCACAGTGACAGACACACACCTAAAAGCCGGCCCTGAGAACCCCAGAGCAGCATTTAAGACCTCAGGTGACCTCCCCACGAATCCTGCAGCCAGCCTCTGAAACCGTGCTACCTGCCCATAGCTCTCTTGCAGATATTTTTTTCTCATTTCTTTTTTTCAGGAAATTAGCCATTCACATTTCTAGGGTTTGGCTGGTTCTTCCTACGATGCATTCTGGCTGGGCAAGAGTTCTGTTTTCTTTCCTAAGATTTATTTATTTTATGTATGAGTGTTCTGATTATATATCTTCATGCCAGAAGAGGGCGCCAGATCTCATTATAGACAGCTGTGAGCCACCATGTGATTGCTGGGAATTGAACTCAGGTCCTCTGGAAGAGCAGCCAGTGCTCTTAATCCCTAAGCCATCTCTCTAGCACGCCTGCTAACTACTCTACACAGGTGTATTTTGTCATCTTACCTATAAGCCCGGGAGAGTGGGGCACACGGCTCTTGCTTATGTCACATCTCCCTGGAGTCCAACATATGCTGGGTACAAAACAGGCATCTCAATACGTAGTGTGTATATCAAATTGGAAGGCATCTCAATACATAGTGTGTATATCAAATTGGAAGGTATATCAAATCCCAGCATTAGGAGGGCGACCACACGCCAAGGCTATGTATTAAGTTCCTAAAAAGTCTGGTTTGGAGTAAGATCTTATCTCAAATAAAACCAAAACCTAAAACCAGAGCTGGAGAGAAGGCTCAGTCGTTTACAGCATCTATTCTTGTAGAGGACCTAGGTTTGATTCCCAGCACACATATGGCCACTCACAACCATCTGTTCTGGCTTCCGTTATTACTGCATCCATGCAGTGCATGGTCACACACAGGCAAAACATCCACACATACACAGTAATCTCAAAAAGATAACAATAAAAAGTCCCCAAACAAATGAGGCTTTAGGGACTCTGACAACACTTGTCTCTGCCTTTGGGATTGGATTTTGACATATTTATGTCACAAAGTTCTTCCGATATTAGGAATGTAATTTGAAGAAAATTCTCAGGACCAAGAACAGACTCAGCAGCAGCCCCATTGCCCATTCAGGACCCTGTCCTGAACTGCTATGTGACATCACTTGGTCTTGGGACGGAGAAGGCAAAGGTGTTTCACATTTGTGACCTGAAATCTGAGAAAGAGAAAGGAATGAGGCGTGGCAAAGAAAACCACAGCAGAACATTTGGGACTGATTTTATTAGGGCATCTCACAGTGGTTAGAGCCACTCTGTCTTCAGAACGGTCACAGCACAGGGTGTGTGTCACCCAGCGTCACCCAGCCTGCCCAGGGACACTGAGCAGCGGACTCTTATTGCTTAAGATACACATATTCACAATAACTGACGGACGCTGACGTGCCTCACACAGGAATGTGTTAGCGGCTGCAAAGCTGACTGTAGCACCAAGCCCTCTGCCTACCCCCTCCTCCCATTTGCCTGGAAACCCAACTCAGCCAAGTCTCCCTGGCCCCTAACTCCCATTTCCTGTGCCCTTTCTGAGCGTCAGTGTGGCCTGAAGCAGCAGGGGCCAGAGTGTGGCTCGGCCATCTCGATGGGGGCATCAGTGAAGCCAGCCTGCACTCAGGCCAGCACCCCATCCTGCCAGACGAAAGAAACTTGAGAGGGTCCCACCACCTCATCAGATAACTAGAGTTCGGGGAGATTCAGTTTCGAGTTGTCTGGGATTTTAACAAGAAGAAAGTGGGAAAGGTGTGTGAGGGCTACAGCTCCGCCCCCTGGCCACACACCATCCCGCTAGACCGCTAGACCTCGGCAGAGGGGGAGCATGCTTGTGGCATCAAGGTGTCGGCCAGACACTCCTGGTGTTCCTGGGCAGGTCGATGTCTGAGCCACAACCAGTCCAAGCTTGTCACTCAAGACTCAATCAAGCTTCTGTCTGAACACAGCAGAGGGAGAGAGACCGGTTCAGAATGTTTCCACGTCCAGGGGACAGAATGCAGGCCTGAGTGTCCGTGGGGCAATGTGCAAATCGCAGTGATGAGCTGAGAAAGGTCCTCTCCCTGGAGGGCAGTGTCACCCGGGCACAGTCAGACATTTGTTCGGTAAACAGTAAATGCGTAAAATAAATTACCTTGAGAGGGCCACATGTGCTCCAAACATGGGGTTAACGTGAGCAGAATGGTCATTCAAAGTATCTTCACAGGAACACGGGGCTTGGGGACACACACACTCACACACTCACACACACACACACACACACACACACACACACACACACACACCATCCAACATCACTGTGTAGACTTCACTTTTGTTCGACAAGGATTTTGGTTTGTGGCATCCAAACGCAGACACACATTACCTCCCAGCCTCAGATTTGTTTGTGTGTTTACATTTGGACTTTCTTTTCTTCCTCTTTCCTTTTCTCACTAGAACGGCAGTACCCAGTCTATGTATCATCGTTCAAGAGCAGGAAGAGAACCAATCTCTTAGTATGAACGGGGCTGGGTGGGGAATGTTCACTTCGGCTGCTTCTATGCTCCTTTTTCCTACCAAAGCACGGCTGGGCCTCTAGAGCCTGAGGACAGGAACACAGGCTGTCCAGGAGGCTCGGGGCAGAGGCAGCCACGAGAACCACAGATAACCAAGGTGTTCTTCCAAGTGGTCAGTTTAAAACAAACAAACACACAAACAACAGACTTGGATAACTCAAGAGAAAATACTGTGTGAGGGCCAGGCTATGAGGCTGCCTTGCCCAGGACACACAGCTTCCTCAGTCCAGAGGATGGGTAGAGACTGCAGACTGTGTTCAGGATGGCCAGGGACCACTGGTTCCCTGTGGGCATAGACAAAGGGCAGGGGGGAGGGTGCCACACCTCTACCAGACGTCAGACTTAGGCCTTCACCCACAGAAGGCCCAGGACTACCACACTCTCCTCCCGGCCCAACAGTAGCCAGACTCTTGGAAACTCAGGGAGAGCTCCAGAATCCCTTTGTCCAAAAGAGGGTTCTTGCCTGCCCACTGACACCTTTCCAGCTAGCCTTCGTTATTTGATTTTCAAGGAAAACACAAAGAACACAGTGTAAGCGCCTACACCTGAACCAGGCGAAAGGCCGCCAAAGCCTGCCGGGAAGGGCCCCCTCTCCAATGCACAGAGGTGAACTCTCCACCCGGGGCTTGCCAGACCAACCAGCTTCCTCACCAACCTGTGTACCTGCTCTCACCCTCCCACAGGATTAGACCAATACCAGCTCTGCAGGCACTGGCAGCCGCCAGTGACAGCCACAGGTGACAGCCACAGGCCCCTGAGGGTTTCCTTCTTCACTCGGGGCCAAGATAAACTGTCTCTCCCAGACTGAGACACAGCGAAGTTCTCTTACAAATCCACTCTGACACCAAGAGCCATCTTGGAACCCAGTCCCAGCCCCGGTCCTGGGGGCTTTCCAGACATGTGTTTCTCAGCCAAGCAGGTAGGCGAGACACAGCTCTGAAAAGGGAGGTGGGGGTGCAGAATGAGTCCCAGAACCAGAGTCTCCGTCTTCTACAACACTGTGCTTTTGTGGGGGAGGAGGCATCCACACCCCAAACTTGTACCTGGAGATGTGGGAAGAGCGGGACAGGAGGGAAACAAATAAAAGCCAAAGTGGTTGTGCCACTTCTGAAGTCACTTAATGCTTCTCTTGTGGGTGTCTCCTACCCTGGCTGTCTGTCAAGCTCTCGGTTACAGGCAGGACCTGTTCTAGCTGGGGGAGCTGCTGCGCTGTGAGTTTGGCGGGTCCTGTTCATTGATGGTGTTCAGCAGCAGGCAGGCAGGTGGCCGTGGCAGGTGGGGGTGTCCCAGCTCTCGAGCCTGCTCTTCAGATGACAGGCAGAGCCCTTCCTCTTCGTCAACAGGAGGCCGTACATGACAACTGTCACAGAAGTCCAGGGGCCCATCCAGGGCATCATCTATGAGTGTATTGAACTCTTTGAGACCATCATCGTGGTGGCCCCGGTTGCACACACACACCTCAATGCCCGAGTCACCTGTGAAGCGGCGATGTCTGCCAGGTGTCTTGTCTTTGCTGTCAGGGGGTACACCACCATGCTCCAGACTTGAGTCTTTCAGTAGCTCTTCCTTACACTCTGAATCCCTGTTCAGGAAGGCCCCCGGGGCCAGCTCCCCGTGGCTGGCCACTGAGCCACTGGACTCCATTCCAGGGGCCTTGGTGGCTGCCCGGTCAGCGGGCACTTCAGAGGGCTGAGGGTCGGTGACACTTGGGGGTCTTGTGCTGCTTCTACTGGATCCAGACAAAGGACTGCTCTGTGCTCCCTGGGAGCCCTGGGGCGGGTCAGCGCCTGGGGGCGTGCCACCTGCAGGGCCACCCTGAGGAGGCAGCAGCTGCTGCTGTTGTAGCTGGAAGGCACTGTACGGTGGGGGAGGAGTTGGAGGTCTGTTCACCACTTCCTCATAAGGAGGTAGTAAATAGTTTGGCAAAAACCCTAAAACAGGGAGGTAGGGAGGAGAAGTTACTGCACTGGCCAGCACCCTAGCAAAGCTCACACTAAACATAATATTGTCCCTTCTGACCTCTGAAGCAGGGTCATCAAGCAGTGGCTGTCAGGGCAGGGGACTGCAGCTGCCTAGAGCAGTGGTTCTTAACCCTCCTAATTTTGCGACCCTTTAGTAGTTTCTCATGCTGTGGTCACCCCCAACCATGAATTATTTTTGCTGCTACTTCACAAGTATAAATTTGCTACTGTTGTGAATTGTCAGCTAAATATCTGTTATATAGGGCATCTGATGAGTGATGCCTATGCAAGGGTCGTTGGAAAATGGGTCGCACCCTACTAGAGGACAACAATGGGGATGGGACCTGATGGTGTTTCCCGAGAACCCCTGATGCGGCTGCCAGCGCAACCTTCCTGGGGTTAAGGGACAAGGGAGGCAGGTGTGGTGAGCTGGCTAGGAGACAAATTCTTCCTAGAAAGGACCTGTTTCCCAGGGCACACAAGCCCCACGCTTCTTTCTTTTAAAAAGATTCTAATTTTTAGTTTTATGTGGGGGTGTATACACTTAAGTGCAATGCCTAAGGCTGCCAGAAGAGGGCGTTTGATGGCCTGAACCTGACTGTGATCCACCGTGGGGGAACACTGGGGTCATCAGCAGATTGGTATGTGCTCTCTCTTAACCACTGAGCTGTCTCTCCAGCGCGGGCCCACATTTCTTGCTCAGATTATAACTTCCATCTGTCCAAGCACTGTGGACCACACACTTTTCCCCTACCCCTTCAGGTATCTCCTGTATAGGGACTCTTTCCTGAAGGTCAGAAATCCAGATTGCCTCTTTCACTACAGTGCTGTTGATAATTGTGACTCGGCTCAGGAGTGGTGGGTTACCAGTCAGGGGTGAGTTCCCTCCTGAATGTGCTGAATGACTAGAGGCCCAGATCATCTCATTCAAAACCCTAACAGCAACCTCTAGCATTTACTGAGCACTTACTATACGTAAGACACCATGCTAAGCAAACAGCTTGTCCAGCTATTAAGTCCAAACATTTGTGACACCATTATTTTGTATAATGTGCCAGATGGCTTAAGACAGATGCCTGGCTGGGGCCTCCACGGATCCTGTGAGAGCACGGTATGGGAATTTTATTCTAAGGATTTTAGCTATATCACCAAGTGTCTTGGCTCTCACAAAGTCCCATGTCACCCCTTCTTTCTGCCTCTTCCATGAAGACTCTATAAGGGACAGCACATGGCAGCAAGCCAAACAGGAGGAATCCAGGCCGATGAGTGCCAGATCCCAAGTCACTGAAATTACACTTCCAGTTCAAGGCCATTCTCAGGCTCCATAGGGAATTTGAGGTCAGTCTGGGCTACATGAGACCCTATATTAATTTATATATGTATGCATGAAATATATGCATATATAGTATGTATATATGTGTGTGTGTGTGTGTGTGTGTGTATGTATGTATGTATGTATGTATATCTGAGAGCCTATTAAAAGATCTGAGACCAGCCGGGCGTTGGTGGCGCATGCCTTTAATCCCAGCATTCGGGAGGCAGAGGCAGGTGGATCTCTGTGAGTTCAAGACCAGCCTGGTCTACAAGAGCTAGTTCCAGGACAGCCTCCAAAGCCACAGAGAAACCCTGTCTCGGGAGAAAAAAAAAAAAAAAAAAAAAAAAAAACAGATCCAAGACCTGGCGGGTGAGCTTGGGAATGGCCCCAAGGACTTGGGGACCACAACTGTAGCCTGATCCACTCTGTGTGATCCTCTAGAGACCCTGGGTGGGGCAATGGGGGCAACCTTCCCCGGGGGTCCAGGCTCCAGGTGGCTAAGCTCGGGAGGGTGAGGTGTGGTGAGGTGTGGTGAGGTGTGGTGAGGTGTGGTGAGGTGTGGTGAGGTGTGGTGAGGTGTGGTGAGGTGTGGTGAGGTGTGGTGAGGTGTGCTGAGGTGTGGTGAGGTGTGGTGAGGTGTGGTGAGGTGTGCTGAGGTGTGCTGAGGTGTGCTGAGGTGTGGCGGAACGTACTGAAATAGAAAGGCAGCGCCGTGTAGTTGTGGGCTTCCCGGTAGGCGATCAGGTTGATTTCATGTTGCCGCTGCTGGGCTTGAAGGCGGTGCTTGGCTCGGCGGTGGTGGCAGACACAGCAGCAGCTCAGGATGATGATGACGGTCCACACTAGCCAGAACCCTGGGAGGTGGGGAGCAAGACAGAGAGAGAGGCGCCCGCGCATGAGAACCGGTGAGATGGAGCGGCTCTCCAACAAGGTCTAGACGGTGCCTGTCGGGCCGCACCCTGTCACACATTCAAAAATGTATTTACCACAGGAAAAGATGCCCAGGACAAAGGGAAGGGAGCTGTTATTGTAAATGTGGTGGACATTAATAAGAGATCTTGGATAAAATACTTTAGGCTTGGTACTTGTCTTCCCTTCCGAACTTCCCCAGCCCAGAAGCTCAGCAATGGCAAAGGACTCCAGAGCAGCCCCCATATAAGAACTCTAAGCCTGGTCAGTGGTGACCCACGCCTTTAATCCCAGTACTCGGGAGGCAGAGGCAGGTGGATCGCTGAGAGTTCGAGGCCAGTCTGGTCTATAAAGCAAGTTCCAGGACGGCCAGAGCTACTTAGACAAACCCTGCCTTGAAAAGCTAAAAAGAAAAAAAAGAAAAAAAAATTCTTAGGATTCACCTGGTGAGAAACAAGATGGGGGATTTTCATGTGTGCCTCTGTAAACTGGGGTCATTAATTGGAGAGATGGAAAAATTTGAATTGCCTCAGGCCCCGCTCTTCCCTGGGGAGTGTAAATGACTTGCTGCACTATCTATAATCCAGTATAACCCCATCTCCCACAGCCTCGACAACCCACTCTCCCCACCCCCACACCCACCCCTTAAGCCTGTGTGGGCAGAAGACGCTAGCAGCTTCCCTTCTCCCTCTACTCCACAGCCCTCATTGCCCACTGTCTCAGTGAACCCCAACATGAGAACACCTCCTCAAATTTGAACAGAAAAGGCTTTTAAATACTTTAAAAAAATTAATGGTCCACTTTTGCTTAAATCTATATGGACATATATAGGAGAAAGACTGAAAGGAAAACCACTGAAAGGAATAACGACTTCTAAAAAATGAACATGTATGAGTGTTTGCTTGCATGTATGTTTGCCCTTGGCTGTCAGAGGAGGGTGAGAATCCACACAGGTGCTGGGAACTGAATCCAGGTGTTCCACAAGAGCAACAAGTCTTTTAACCACTCAGCTAGCTCTCCAGCCCCAAATAATAAGATAATATTATGAGAAATTTAAGGCTTTTTCTTTTTGTTTTGATTGGTTGGCTTTTTTTTTTTTTTTCTTTTTTTGGTTTTTTGAGACAGGGTTTCTCTGTGTAGTATTGGAGGTTGTCCTGGAACTCTGCCTGATTCTGCCTCCCCAGTGCTGGGATTAAAGGCGTGCGCCACCAACGCCCTGCTTTTTTTGTTGTTTTTTGTAGCCCTGGCTGTCCTAGAACTCACCCTGTATGTAGACCAGGTTGACTTTGAACTCAGAGATCTGCCTGAGGTCTGCACTACCACTGCCTGAAGCTTTTTATTTTTACTGTCTCTCCTGGGTCTTTTTTTTTGGGGGGGGTTGGTTTTTCAAGACAAAGTTTTTCTGTATAGCCCTGGCTGTCCTGGAACTCACTCTGTACATCAGGCTGGCCTCGATTCTCCTGCCCCTTGAGTGCTGGGACTAAAGGCATGCGCCACTACCTCCCAGCTGGCTTTATTTTTTTCAAATGATAAATATATTACTAAAAATTATTGTGTGATTGATTTGATTAAAATACATCATATGCAGGCATGAAATTGTCAAACAATTTTTTAAAATTACCCTATGTATATATGTATAATGCGTCAGTGCAGAAGTGTGAATGCCGCGGACGACCGCACGTGCAGAGGTCAAGGGTAACTTCAGCGAATGCCGCGCGCGTGTGTGCATGCGTGTGCAGAGGGCAGCGGATAACCTCTGTGAGAGGCAGGTATCTGCTTCCGCCCTGTGGGTTCCAGGCTTGTGAGTTTCAGGTCCTCAAGCTTGCATAGCCGACTGTGCCATCTCGCCAGCCTTGATAAATTCAGAGGCAGGTAGATCTGTGAGGTCTACGTGGCGAGTTCCAATCCAGGTAGGGTTACATGATGAGACCCTGTCTCCAAAAAACAGGGATTCCTGTAGCCCAGATTATACAGCAGAGGGTGACCCTGAACTTGTGACTCTTCTGCCTTCACCTTCCAGGAGCTAAGGTTACAGGCGTATGTGCCACATGCATGGAGCAGGCCCCAGAACAAGAGGCAACACTGCCCCAGCCCCTCTACAGAGGTTTTTAGTTCCTCTGGAAATATAGTCACGCACGTGACTTGTTTTTAAAATGACTTCTAAGGGTCATTTTCATACAATATTACTTTTGAATAAATCCCTGATAGTAATTAAAAAGTGGCAGATTGGCTGGAAAGATGACTCAGAGGTTGGGAGCGCCGACTGTTCTTCCAGAGGTCCTGAGTTCAATTCCCAGCAACCACATGGTGGCTCACAACCATCTGTGATGAGATCTGGTGCCCTCTTCTGGTGTGCAGATATACATGGAATCAGAATGCTGTATACATAATAAATAAATAAAATCTTAAAAAAAAAAAAAGTGGCGGATTATAAATACCATAAAGCAGCCCCCCCCCCTTGAGACAGGGTGTCACACAGTATAGGCTGGCCTCAAACCTATCATGTAGCTGAGGCTGGCCTTGAAGTCCTGGTCCTCCCTTCCCGCCCCCCAAGGGCTAGAACACAGGTTTGTACAGGCATACCTGGCTGCTCCCAATTTTTTCTGTATGACTTTTTTGTTCTCAATTAGTTTAATTTGAGTAAGATCACAGAATGATAATAAATTTAAATTAAAATATGAAGTATGCTATTAGCCTTATATGCCAAATTGCCATTATCTTTTTAAGTTACAACTGCCTGTAATTCTAGCTCCAGGGGATCCAATACCTCTGGCCTACAAGGGCACCCACACTCATATACATAATTAGAAATAAGAAAAACAAATCTTTTCTAAAACCTGCCGTGTAGGGACTAGAAGTATAGTTTAGGAGTAGAGCACATGCCTGCTTAGCATGGGCAAGGTGGCTTCTGAATTCCTAACACCACAGAGCTAGAAAACAAACAAACAAAACAATAAAATATAGGTTATACAGACAAAAAAAAAAAGTGTGGTCATGAGAGCGGGCATCTGGAAGCCACTCTAGGAGAAAACAGCCTAGTAGGTTTTCCGGGCCTGGTTTGGTTTTGTTTTTCCCTAATTTTCCCAGGATTCCCTAAGGTGAGCTATTATTGAATGAGAAGAACTATTCTTGTTCTCTGTCTAGTTTATTGTCATTGTTTTTGTTTTGAGACAGGCTCTCATGTAGCCCAAGTGGGCCAAACTCCTGATCCTCTTGTCTCCACATCCAAAATGCTGGGATTCCATTTGTACTTTAAAATCACACACACACACACACACACACACACACACACACACACACACACACACACACAGACACAGAGAGAGAGAGAGAGAGAGAGAGAGAGAGAGAGAGAGAGAGAGAGGGGGAGCTGTTTGCCTTTACCCATTGAGTCATCTCACTGGCCCAGAAGAGGGCGCTGGACCCCCTGGAGATGGAGTCACAGCTGTGAACTCAACTCAACTCCAGTCACCCGGAGAGCAGCGAGTGCTCTTAACAGCTGATCTCTCTAAGCCAATGGTTCTCACCCTCCCTGATGTGCACCCTTCAATTCAGTCCCTCATGCTGTGGTGCCACCAACCACACAAGTCCTTTTGTTGCTACTTAATAACTTTAATTTTGCTACTGAGCAGTGCCCTTGGTTCCTGAGACCATAGTCAAGGCGCTTTCTGAGGGTCCCGACCCTCACGTTGAGAACCACTGCTCTGGGCGATCATTTTTTCTTCCCTGGGGATTGAACCTGACACCTCATCAATGCTAAGTGAGCACGCTACCACTGAGCCCTCTGCTCCCCTGTTCCTACCCCCACCCCACAGCTCAACTTTAAAATCAGTACCTAATGTTATTTTTTACTTGGATCATTTTCCCAGTATTTCCTCATCTTCTCTGTGTTCTAAGCTTTTAATATGTGTGATCCAAGGTATTACTCTCAGCTTTCACAACTTTTGCTTTAAACTCCACAATTAGTAAAGAAAATCTCAGCCGGGTGTAGTGACACATGCCAGTAACCTGGCCCTCCAGCATGGAGGCAAGATCTCCAGTGCGGAGCCAACCTGGCTGTCTCAACAAACAAGAGAAATCCCCCACACCCCTTTTCATGTCCACCAGAGATGCCTGGTTCTCTGCCTCTGGGTGCATAGATAGGCAGGGCTGAACTTCCTGGTCTCTGTGTGCATGTGTGTGTGTGTGGGGGGGGGGGATTATGGGACTAATTCTGCCTACTGACAATAATTATAAGTGGAATGTCATTTAGAGACTAGAATGTCTCTTGTGGGAAGCCTTCCATTGGCTTTCCATCAGCATTCCACTCAGTCATCAGTCATTTCTGGCACTGGGCTATGAAGACATGCTCAAGCGGGAACAAACCCTCATTCCACCTTCAACAGACAACAGTAAGAGTGAGAAAGAGCTGGACGTTGGTGGCGCACGCCTTTAATCCCAGCACTCGGGAGGCAGAGGCAGGCGGATCTCTGTGAGTTTGAGACCAGCCTGGTCTACAAGAGCTAGTTCCAGGACAGACTCCAAAGCCACAGAGAAACCCTGTCTCAAAAAACCCAGAGGAAAAAAGAAGTGAGAAAGAAACCTGTTGGTTTTGGTCACTAGGATTTTGGACATTTGTGTGTTCCTGCAGCAAAACCTAGCCTGTTGACTGCCAGTGTGCTTACAGGGTTTTCTATTCGAGATTTCAGTGGTTACCAGGAGCCATTTAAAAGATTGTATTACATTTTTTTTTTTTTTTTGGGTTTTTCAAGACAGGGTTTCTCTGTGTGGCTTTAGAGCCTATCCTGGCACTCGCTCTAGAGACCAGGCTGGCCTTGAACTCACAGAGATCTACCTGCCTCTGCCTCCTGAGTGCTGGGATTAAAGGCGTGCGCCACCAATGCCCGGCGATTGTATTACATTTTTTGTATTCTGTGCACACTCTCACAGCACACACAGATGTGAATTACACTTTTGTGTATTCTGTGCACACACTCACACAGCACACATATAGATGAGGGGGACAACCTGGTAGAGTTGGTTCTCTCCTTCCACCACGACAGTCTGGAATCAGCAGTTACCAGCTGAGCCATCTTATCATGAGGAGGAGTCATATATATATATATATATATATATATTATATATATATATATATTATTTTTTTTTTTTTAAAGATTTTATTTATTTATTATGTATACAGTCTTCTGCCTGCAGGCCAGTAGAGGGCACCAGATCTCATTCAAGGTGGTTGTGAGCCACCAAGTGGTTGCTGAGAATTGAACTCAGGACCTCTGGAAGAGCAGTCAGTGCTCTTAACCTCTGAGCCATCTCTCCAGCCCCGAGGAGGAGTCTTAAAGGGATTCTTGATATAAAACAAGGCAGAGGCCCCCTTAACTAAAGTAGCATAGGAAAAACTTTTTTTTCAAAAAAGACAAAAGGAAAAATTAGGAAAACCAGAAGGTAGGTAGGGGAAGAAGCAAATGAAACAGTGACTGTCAGTGAAACTCCATCTGCCTACTTTCTCTCCTCTTTCCCTTTTCCCTTGTCATGGTCCTGGGAACAGAAGAATCCAGGCCCTCCTGCATGCTGGGAACACATGCCCTACCAGTAAGTCACACCCACAGCCTTAGCCCACGTTTCCCACTTAATGAGACGGAAAACTCTGCCATACACCAGCTGTGTGACGTCACATTTGTATCAAACTGAGTAAACCATTGATTGTCTCTTAGACCACAGGGGAATTATCTTTGTGACTCAAAACAAGGGTAAACACAACAAGTTGAAGAGGTCCTGCAGCACACTGGGTATCAATCTAGGGACAGAGAAATAGACATCGAGCTGGTGCCATCTGCCAGGAAGGCAAACAGAGACATTCTGATACGGCCACACACACTGGACTGTCCTGGAAGCATGCTATTAAAGGCTGTAAAGTTACTTTAGGCAGTGGTGGGCTATCAGATTAGTCCCAATGGGGCTGAACTAAATTTTAAATTTTAGCTAGATTTCAGAAGAAGGTAGGTTTTATTGCTTTTGTTGTTAAGACACGATGTTGTTATATTTAACTGCAGCTGGCTTCAAACTTGGGGCCTCAGCTTCCCAAGTGCTGTATTACAAGTGTGCGCTAGCATGCCTAGCAGGAGAAATTTTTGAGAAGCTGAGTCTAATCAAAGGCATATAAGAGCACAAAACAAAACGACACTCTACCCTCTGCTCCCCAAACACACACCAAGCCAGAGGACTCCTCCCTGTCTCCCCAAGTTATGAGCTTGCTGCGTGGAGCATTTGTCATGCTAAGCTAAATGGAAAACATGTTTTTAAAAACAATCATAGTCCCATGTAGGAATTGAGTCATGTGCCCCAGAGTTCAGGACAGACTTGGGAAAACACCACTTCTCGACTGACAGGAAATTCCCCACCGGGGAGCCAGAGCACAGTTAGCCCCCCTCCCTCTCACAAGACAGGGGAGCCTCCGTTGGCCCAGACAGTTCTCATCAGGAACCCTGTCCTACTCAAAATTCCTGAATTTGGGAGATGAAGATTCCAGGGGCTTGCAATGTTATCTGAACTATAAGTCATCTGTCCTGTAAGGGTGACCACAGCTATGTAGGTTGGGATCCCAGTTCTCAACAACCTGGGACCCTGGGGATTTTGTTTCTATTCCCCTTGGCTGTAAAGTGGGGAGAACAATGGTCTCTGGTCTCTACCAAATCTGATTGTTTTAAGACCTGAGATAAAATATGTGGAATACTCCAAGCTGTGCCTGTGTCCTGGGCAATCCCCAGCTTATTATTATAGCTGTTGTTGTTACAGGCATAACCACAGATGGCAAGGATTTCCTTGAAACCCTCTTTGACCCCTCCCTGAAAACTATTCCATAAAAAACATGGGTTAGGATCAAGTCCAAAGTCTGCTTCGAGGTTCTGTTCTTGGCAGAATTCTGTGGAAAAATCAGGCCACTCCTATTTATTGAGCCCCTGCTGTGAACAAGGTGTTGTGTCCGCTGATATGAGCTGTCTTGCTCTGACCATCCTGCCCATGTCCAGGGGCCTGGACCACTAAGGGAGCTGTGCTTCAACAAGGGCTTGGAAGGATGCTCTCTGGTAGCCAGTGTGCTCAAGAGCTAAATGCCTTAAGTTGGCCTTAATATGAGCTCAATTATATTTCTAAAATAAGCTAAAAAGAGAAATAAGTATGCGTGTGTTGAAATATCAATCGCATAGTGCTCCACAAATATGGGCAGTTTCCCATACACTAATTATAATAACGCAGGGAGGGAGTATTGGCTGTTAGCATTAAGTGGACTGCTAACAGTCTCTTTCCTGTCATCTCAGGAAACCAGGGAAACCTGATGCTTGAGTAAAATTTCTCCAAACCATCTCAGGGACAGAAAGTGTGGCTTTGACTTCTCCCTGGGAAACGTGCTCTGGAGAGTAGAAAGGAACCACAGACAAGAGCCCAGAACCCTTGCTTCAGGCTTTTTTTTTTTTTTTTTTTTTTTTTTTTTGCTTTGAGGGTACTCCTGGATTTCCTTGGTCTCCTTGCTCCATTTCAGGGGCATCAAGCATGCAGAGAAGCCCTTTGACTCTATGGCCTGTGCCCCTCCTCCTTCCAGCTTGGCTCTTAGAGAACCTGTGATGGAGAGTGGCACCCACTTCTCAGCTACAAACAACAGAGTGATTTCTGAACGCCTCCAGCCCCAAGACGTGGGGACAACGTGAGTGCCACACAGATGCAGACCCTGCTTAGCTATCCACAAAAGTTTCCTATATTCCACGTCTTCTAGATGAGCCCCACGGGCTCGGGACAGTGGCTCTCTCTTACAGAGCCTTGGCTAAGAGCTGTCTCTGGAATGTGTAGCAGTCCTCTCGACCACCTTTTCACACACACCACCCAGATTTCAGCTGGCCAAAGCAAATTCCTTCTGGAGGTGAACTGGCAGACTCGGCCCCTTCACGACACCCTCTGTGCTGCCTCCCAGGACAACAACTACACCCTCACCCATCTCTGAACCAGGAGAGGCCAAGGCTTGGATTAAGAGCTTGCTAGAATTGCAAACTCTCAGACCTGAAGTGGGTAGGGCCTGGAAATCTGTGTTTAAATATGCCTCTGCTACGAACCAGGGTCTAAGACCCTGGAATACAGGTTGACTTGCAGCATAGTGAATGCAAGCACAAATGCAGGTTTCTGTGGTCTCAAGACACCGGGCTGCAGGAGCATCTATTTCCACCTCACACGGGCCCAGGGACTGGTTCAGATTACAGCAACCTGAAAGTGTGCTGGACAAAACTCAAGGTCAGCATGTGCCTGTGGGCCTGTGCATTGCTCGGCAGTCTTTAGAACACAGGCAAGTTTAGTTTAGTGGAGGCAAATGGGCTGCTGGGAAAGGCATCTCCCCCAGGGCCTTTCTTGTGAGATGAAGAGGTGCCTCATCTGACCTTGCCAGTGATTACTGGCTCATTTTTCTCTCGCACAGAAAGGGGGACAAGAGGTGGGAAGCCGGTCACTTTTGCATTTCTGGCAAAATTGAAAGGCAATGACAGGGAATACGGGTTAAAACCACAAGAAGTGTATTTTTTTTAGCACTTGGGAGGCAGAGGTAACAGAATTTAGAACTCAAGAGCAGCTAGGGCTACATCACAATTTCCAGACCAAATAAATATATATATATGAACAAAAACAACAACAAAAAGAACAAAAAACAAACATATCTTAAAAGAGCAAACAAAACCCAAAAGAAACAACAAAACAGCAAGTGTAGTTTTGCTGAGAACCTCATAGCTCGTTTCAACCCTCAGGCCCTTCCCTATACACGTCTTTAAAGGGCCCCAAACAAGGAGGAAAACCTAAGCATTTCCTGAGAGGGACAGAAAAATATGCACTGGGCATCTCCTGCCCGAGGTCACCTCTGGGCACAGACTTCGAATTGTCTCAGTCTGTTGTCTCCACCTTCCCCAGAAGTCAGGAAGCCTTGAGACCTGTGCAAGGGCCTTCCCTGCCCCGGCCCCGCCCCGAGCCATCCTGCCCCCAAGGTAACTGGAAGGTAATGACACGGAAGCCCCTCTTCCCACCAAATCTTCCTGCCATTTGCTTCTCCCAGTTCTTGCCACTGGCCCACCACTTGACCCTGGCTTTGGTGACCCAATTTCGGTGGCTACTGAGTCTGCTCTCCCCTGCAGCCCAGGAGGCTCTGTCAATCTGAGATGGGGCCATCAGCAACGCCACTTTTTTCCGTAAAGTGGTGCTGACTGGGCCTGGGCCCCAGTAAAACAAACTGGAGCTCTGTGCTTTTTGGCAGCCCAACTTCGCCTTTTGTTTTGACAAGGGGTGGGAGGGAGAATTTGAACCCTGTGGTTATCTGCATTTTAAAATATTTAAACACAGCGAGTCCACCTGCTTGGCACTTGGTGTTCTTCAGTCAGTTTCTCAGCCCCACCCCATCTAAAATAGCAATTCTGTGCCTTCCTTTTGCTTATATACATGGAGGCTTGGTGGGGATCTCAAAGCCCTGTCCTTCCCTACACTGAACTCCTGGAGATCAGGTGGCCTCAGTCCTGGAAAGGGAAGGGTGAGGAAGAGGTTCTATTTGAAGGACTCACCCATGCTGGCTTGCAAAGACCACTGCATTTCACAGGGAGTGAGACTTCTCAGCCAGGCGTCTAATTTCCTTGCCAGATCAAATACTAGTCCTAGCTGTTTTTCTACCATATCACTGACTGGGAGTGGGTGAGGGGAGAAAAAGGGGAAAGGCCCCTAGGTAACAGTGACAGTAAGGAAATGGCTTGACAAGCCAGCCCAACGTCTGATTTTATTGGAACAGGGAAGAGGGATCAGAATCATCTGTGCAAACAGTCCACAGTTGCTTCTTTTGAGAAACAGCTGTGGGAGCCACTGCAATGTCTGTCACCTGAGACCACTCAGCCCTAAGGACTCCCATCCTCCCACTCTGTCTGGCAGTCAACACTGTCTCATCTGAGCTCTAAAAAGATCAGGGTACAAAGTGTGTTCGGCAGAAGCGCTGTCTAACAACCTTGACCTCCAAAGAGGCAGACTGTATGCCCGTCTTCAGCCCACGGTGCCCAGAGGGTGCCCAAGCCCTCCTCCTCTAGAAAGGAATCACTTCCGCAACCCAGAACCAGATTCTACTCACCAACACTGTCCCCAAGAGAATCAGAAAAGGCTGGCCAGCCCGCGGTTTCCCAAGGAGCAGAGGCAGTAACCGGGACCCTGGGATGCCAAGAACCCCCTGGACATGGACTTACACCAGAGTTCATAGTAGTAGTTGCAGCACTGAGACTGTCCACAGCAGTGTCCTGTGTCACAGATGTAGCTTTCATTGTTGGCACCCACACAGGTTTCCTTACCCTGCAAAAGCAAGAAGCAAAGGAGCACATTACAGCACAGCACAGACCCACTGCCCGCCTTCTCACCCATCTCCTCCAGCTGGTCAGTCTGTCTGTCCCCCAGATGGCACTGGTGATTACCCCATTAAGGAAACAAGATAAAAAGAACCACCAGACTATAGCAGAGTTTAGAAAAACAAAGGTTTATTGATTGGGGAAGGGTCATAACCACAAAGCCATATGGTTAAAAAGTGAGGATCCCCTAAGATAGGGTCGGAGAGGGGGTGCCCTGTCTATGTCTAAGGAGAAACAGTTCATGTTTGGTATCAGTTGCTAGGAAGGCGACGATCCTTCTGTGATCAACAGTTAAATGAAATCACTTTCTGCAAAACTTTCCAGAATACTGAATGCAAACAGGACTCTAGAATTACCATCCAGTCAGTCATTCCAATCTGCCTTCCAAACTCCCTCCCAGACTGTTAACAGTAAGATCAGAAAGATGGTTTGAAATTAAAACACAGTTGGGAATGTAGCTCAGCTGGCAGAACACTTGCCTAGAACACATGAAACTATGTGTTTAACCCCTCAGTGCGTAAACCAGAATGATAGTGTTGGGGCATACAAGACCACACTGTGAACCCTGAGTTTGTATTTGCATTAATTAAGTAAAATTAATCTTGGGTCGGGAGGCTAAATTAGCTACTAGTTGACAGGAAGTAATCACAGAGCAGCAGAGGGCATCTGGAAGTAGTAGGGAGGGGTTTGGAGTGGCGCTACTTTTTTTGTTTGTTTGTTTAGCAGAGTGGAAGGATGCTGTCTTGGGGAGAGAGACATCAGCAAGGAGAGAAGGTCAGCTAGTTGCTATTCAACCTGTCTGAGCTAGCAGGTTGTCACCCCAGCCTTTGAATCTTGAGTCTTTTTTTTTTTTTTTTTTTTTTTTTGGTTTTTTTGAGACAGGGTTTCTCTGTATTATTTTGGAGCCTGTCCTGGAACTCACTCTGGCCTTGAACTCACATAGATACCCCTGCCTCTGCCTCCCGAGTGCTGGGATTAAAGGCGTACACCAATCTTGAATCTTGAGTCTTATTTATAAATGGAACAATAGAGATTTAGTTAAAGCCACCAAGTGGCAACAGATAGGCCACTTTCAGAGAAGCAGGCTGGTAACTGCTGAGTCACAATTACTGGCTGAGAAATAGCAGTATATTAAGGCAAAGCCACTGTGCCGAAGTTAAAACAACATGATGGTATACACCTGTCATCCCAGAACTTAGGGGCTGCGGGTAGGACGATCAGAAGTTAAGATCACTCTGGGCTACACATGACCCTGCTACAAACACACACAAAAACAAAACCCCGAATAAATAGATAAACAAAACCAAACCACAAAAACTTCTCCTCTGAGTCTTTACTCTTGAGAAAAGGTGGCAAGAGGCCTACTCGGGAGACCTAGTCCAATTCCAATTTACTAGAACACTTCTACTTATTGAGTAATTTCTTCAAAGTCTTGACTTGATCCAGGATACATACTGTCCCTCATCAGGGCAGCTACATAAAGGGCACTGCTGAGGAACTACATAGCACTTTGCCAAATCCTATTCGTACCACTGGTGGATGAGGATAGGGTGAAGATAAAGATAAAAAATACCAACCTGGCATGGTGGCTACATATGTAAGCCTAAAATTCTGGAGGCTGAGGCAGGAGGACTGCTGTGAGCTCAACACCAGCCTGAGCTTCACAGTGAGTGAAATTCAAGCCATCCCAAGATACAGGGTGAGAATCTGTTCAAAGAGGAGGCAGAGGCTGGAGAAAGCTCATCTGCTAGTGTGCTCGCTGTGTAAGCATTAGAAACTAAGTTTGGGTCCCTAGACTCACATAAAAATCTGGGCATGGTGGTGCACATCTGTAACTCCAGCAACATGGTAGCGGGTAGGAGGTACAAGAGGGAGGAGAGCATTACAACTCAAGGACCTGATGGAGACAGGAAGATCCCTGGGGCTTCCTGGCTAGCCAGACTAGCTGATTTGGTGAACTCCAGGTTCAGCAAGAGGCCATCTCAAAAAATGAAGAGGAGGGGCTGGAGAGATGGCTCAGAGGTTAAGAGCACTGGCTGCTCTTCCAGAGGACCTGAGTTCAATTCCCAGCATCCACATGGAAGCTCACACCTGTCTTTAACTCCAGTTCCAGGGCTTCTGACACCTTCACACAGACATACAAGGAGGCAAAACACCAGTGAACATAAAATAAATTACACATCAAAAACATGAAGTGGAATGCAACTGAGAAAGATACTTAATGTCAGCCTCTGGCCTTCACATGCACACATGTGCACAGCTACACTAACTGGTGTACACACACACACACACACACACACACAGACACACACACACAGACACACACACACACACACACACACACACACACACACACACACACACACACACACACACACACACACACACACACACACACAGACACACACACACACACAGACACACACACACACACACACACACACACAGACACACACAGACACACAGACACACACACACACACACACACAGACACAGACACACACAGACACACAGACACACACACACAGACACACACACACACAGACACACACAGACACAGACACACACACACACACACACACACACACACACACACACACACACACCAAATAATGCACTAACCAACCTTAACCTCAACTAGTAAACACATGCATGATGAAACTTACACACAAGCCATCTACCATATCTGGCTTTCAATGTTTCATTTACTATAATCAGTCTGTGCCAAGCACCATCTTGGGTAAATGGGACACAGAGATAAAGAAAACATTGTTCCTATCTTTAACAAGCTCAAAGTTATGAGGAAAACGCTGCTCAAGCAAAGAAACTCAACACGAAGGATTGCATTTGCATCTACTGCCCTTGCCCACTGGCGTACATTCCAGCAGATGGCTGCCAGGGGAAACTCAAGTCACATGGTCGGCTCTAGCCTTACTACACTGGCTTCAAGCATAAACGAAGCACTCTGGTGAGCATCTGACACCAGGCTGCTCCAGGACGTTATCTGAAGCTACAGAGAGAAGACAGCGGAACTGTACACCAGACCCTTCCTCAGCACACGTTCCTAACACACACCCTCAGGGCTTCCACGGCCTTAAAGACTCCTGTCTAAGCCAGAAGGTGACTCAATGGGTAAACTGAGTCAATGGGTAAATATCACACAAACCTGACAACCGATTTTGATTCCCCAAACCCACAATGAAAGGAGAGCACCCAACTCCCAAAAGTTGTCCTCTGACTTCTGCACGTGTGCTGTGACTTCTCGAGTGCGCGTGCACACACACACACACACACACACACACACACACACACGAAGATAAAATGAACTTTAAAAAAGAACTCCTTTGCCTCAGGATAAACAAGCTCAGAAGGAAATGCACAAAAGGGCAGTAAATGCTGACAGTGAGTCTCACAGTATTATCAGAGTTCTTTATTCTTGTGTTCCCGAGCCCGGCAAAAACAGAGCCCTGTCTAGCAGGTGGCTGTCCAATTGGAGGCCCCATCAGAGGCACCGTGCAGGTGGAGACAGCAGAGCCAGCCACTCTGGCTTGAGCAAACCACTCTTTTCACAAGGATAGCAAGTCTCTCCAAGCTCAGCAAGCCCTCCCTGCCAGCACCATTCTTTCGGCACTAGTTTGCAAAAGCAAGTTCAAAGTATTCATGCAGTTTTAAAACAGGCCGTTCTTCCTCTACCCCCGAAAATGAATCCAAATCCAGTGCCCCTTCTGCAGTGGGGGAACCACCAGATGAGGCACGGGCAGCCAACGGGTCCTATGTGACGTGTGCCACAAACACACTTGAAACCTAAACAAGTAACTTCCTTATGGCCAGTTGATGCCAGCTCTGCTCTCGGCTCTTCCACGCTCCTGTTATAAACAGGACCCCACTCTGCTTTGCTGCTTGGCTCCAGTACAGAGCTAGCTGTCCTGATACCCTTAACCCAGTTCCCCAAACCCGCTTAAACCAGACTGCCTGCCCCACCTCCTTCATCCCCAAAGGCAGGACCCTACAGTCTGCTTAGTCTTGCTCTTGGGAACTGCCCCTCTGCACCATAGGAAAGGAAAGGAGGAAGGATCAATGGAGACAGGGCATGGGCTTGGGGGCTGTTAGCAGGGAAGATGCGAAGGAGGGTTACTGGGATGAGCAATGGGCTCCTGCAGCCAGACCTGTGGTGGGAGAGAAACCCGGCAGGCTCAGATCTCACCTCGGTCCTGCCCCTTCAGAGGAGCAAGACTTTGGGCAAGGGACATGACTGCCCTAGGGCCAGTCAACACGGCCTGTAACATCTTCAATCTCAAGGCTTTTTTTGTTGGTTGATTGGCTGGTCGGTTGGTTGGTCTGGGTGCTGGGGATGGCACTCAGAAGCCTTGTATATGCTAAGTGTAGGCTCTGTCTGGTTTTCCTCAAACCTACTGACTCATCCCACCTCCAACACAGCGTCCACGGGCCAAAGAGTTCATAAAATCTATGGCTCCTCTCACTCAAGCCAACAGCCAAGGTGGTGTGGAATGCTGCTCTCCAGAAGCAGCAGCCCAGCCATAGACTACCACTGAGAGGGTGTTCAGCACCCATAGAGCTCAAGTAGTTAAGAGTGAGTTGAGTCTGGGTCCAAAGTCGCACTCCCTCACGAGCTTTATTTCATACTCAGCCCTGGAAAGTTGCTTTCCCCGTGCTGTGAATATCAGCATGATGCTGTGAGCCGTGATTACTGCTAAGCAGGAGGACCATTCACACAGCACTGTCCTCGCCTGGCACTAACAAAACCAGGGCAACCTTCTGTGGCCTGTCGGGCACGTCACATACAAGAGAAACTAGAGAGCACACAATGGGAAGGTGTACTATGAAAAATTCCCAGCACTCCCCATGACTCCCCACGCTTTTCTTCCAGGCCTCTTCAAGCACAGTGCACACATGCTGCATGGGCCCGGGCTTGAATGGTAAGTCTCTCATTCCCTTTTCCAGAGGGTAAACTGGAGAATGGACTGTGATTTTCTTGAGGGCTGGAACCTTGTCTCCTCATTGCCTCTCCCATCCCAGGACACCATATGCTGCTATGAGCTGATGGCCACGTATCTCTCTCCACAAAGGCAAGGCAAGCTGGGGGGACCGTAACTGCCGTGGCAAACACTATTAGGTGCCAACGCAGTTCCGAATGCTTTCCACGCGGTCCTTTTTTGAGACTTCAAAGGAACCATGAAGTAAGCCGAGGCAGGGAACTGAGGCCCCAAAGCCCCAAAGTCAAGAAGTGAACCCACCACGCTTGTGAGCCTCCAGACCCTGCGCATTTCACCATTCAGCCTCCCTGGGCAAGTGAGGCCTCTGCTGCTACCTTTCCATTCTTAGCGGCTTCAGTGAAAATCTCAAGCCAAACCAGTATCAAGGGTTCCCCTTTGGACAATGGCCCAGCTCTTGCAGAGCTGTGTGAGGGGAGACATGCTTGGGGTCCTCCCTTCTGAGATCAAGATGCCACAGTTTGACACATTAGAGGGCAGAACAGTAGTAGTTCACCCTCGTGAGGGATGGAATGTGTGCAGGCCGTTCCCTCCTGCAGTGTGTGCAGCCCCCGTTCCCTCCTGTGTGTGCAGCGCCCGTTCCCTCCTGCAGCCTGTGCAGTCCCCGTTCCCTCCTGCAGCGTGTGCAGCCCCCGTTCCCTCCTGCAGTGTGTGCAGCCCCCGTTCCCTCCTGTGTGTGCAGCGCCCGTTCCCTCCTGCAGCCTGTGCAGTCCCCGTTCCCTCCTGCAGCGTGTGCAGCCCCCGTTCCCTCCTGCAGTGTGTGCAGCCCCCGTTCCCTCCTGTGTGTGCAGCGCCCGTTCCCTCCTGCAGCCTGTGCAGCCCCCGTTCCCTCCTGCAGTGTGTGCAGCGCCCGTTCCCTCCTGTGTGTGCAGCGCCCGTTCCCTCCTGTGTGTGCAGCGCCCATTCGCTCCTGCAGAGTGTGCAGCCCCCGTTCCCTCCTGCAGCGTGTGCAGTCCTGTTCCCTCCTGCACCCTGTGCAGTCCTGTTCCCTCCTGCAGCGTGTGCAGTCCTGTTCCCTCCTGCACCCTGTGCAGTCCTGTTCCCTCCTGCACCCTGTGCAGTCCTGTTCCCTCCTGCAGTGTGTGCAGCCCCTGTTCCCTCCTGCAGCGTGTGCAGCCCCCGTTCCCTCCTGTGTGTGCAGTCCCCGTTCCCTCCTGCAGCGTGTGCAGTCCCCGTTCCCTCCTGCAGCGTGTGCAGCCCCCGTTCCCTCCTGCAGCGTGTGCAGCCCCCGTTCCCTCCTGCAGCGTGTGCAGTCCTGTTCCCTCCTGCACCCTGTGCAGTCCTGTTCCCTCCTGCACCCTGTGCAGTCCTGTTCCCTCCTGCAGTGTGTGCAGCCCCTGTTCCCTCCTGCAGTGTGTGCAGCCCCCGTTCCCTCCTGTGTGTGCAGCGCCCGTTCCCTCCTGCAGCGTGTGCAGTCCCCGTTCCCTCCTGCAGCGTGTGCAGCCCCCATTCCCTCCTGCAGCGTGTGCAGGCCGTTCCCTCCTGCAGCATGTGCAGTCCTGTTCCCTCCTGCACCCTGTGCAGTCCTGTTCCCTCCTGCACCCTGTGCAGTCCTGTTCCCTCCTGCAGTGTGTGCAGTCCCCGTTCCCTCCTGCAGCGTGTGCAGTCCTGTTCCCTCCTGCACCCTGTGCAGTCCTGTTCCCTCCTGCACCCTGTGCAGTCCTGTTCCCTCCTGCACCCTGTGCAGTCCTGTTCCCTCCTGCAGTGTGTGCAGCCCCTGTTCCCTCCTGCAGCGTGTGCAGCCCCCGTTCCCTCCTGTGTGTGCAGCCCCCGTTCCCTCCTGCAGCGTGTGCAGTCCCCGTTCCCTCCTGCAGCGTGTGCAGCCCCCGTTCCCTCCTGCAGCGTGTGCAGCCCCCGTTCCCTCCTGCAGCTGTGCAGCCCCCGTTCCCTCCTGCAGCGTGTGCAGCCCCCGTCCCTCCTGCAGCGTGTGCAGTCCTGTTCCCTCCTGCACCCTGTGCAGTCCTGTTCCCTCCTGCAGTGTGTGCAGCCCCTGTTCCCTCCTGCAGCGTGTGCAGCCCCCGTTCCCTCCTGTGTGTGCAGTCCCCGTTCCCTCCTGCAGCGTGTGCAGTCCCCGTTCCCTCCTGCAGCGTGTGCAGCCCCCGTTCCCTCCTGCAGCGTGTGCAGCCTGTTCCCTCCTGCAGCGTGTGCAGCCCCCGTTCCCTCCTGCAGCGTGTGCAGCCCTGTTCCCTCCTGCACCCTGTGCAGCCCCCGTTCCCTCCTGCAGCGTGTGCAGCCCCCGTCCCTCCTGCAGCGTGTGCAGTCCTGTTCCCTCCTGCACCCTGTGCAGTCCTGTTCCCTCCTGCAGTGTGTGCAGCCCCTGTTCCCTCCTGCAGCGTGTGCAGCCCCCGTTCCCTCCTGTGTGTGCAGTCCCCGTTCCCTCCTGCAGCATGTGCAGTCCCCGTTCCCTCCTGCAGCGTGTGCAGCCCCCGTTCCCTCCTGCAGCGTGTGCAGCCCCCGTTCCCTCCTGCAGCGTGTGCAGTCCTGTTCCCTCCTGCAGCGTGTGCAGCCCCCGTCCCTCCTGCAGCGTGTGCAGTCCTGTTCCCTCCTGCAGCGTGTGCAGCCCCCGTCCCTCCTGCAGCGTGTGCAGTCCTGTTCCCTCCTGCAGCGTGTGCAGCCCCCGTCCCTCCTGCAGCGTGTGCAGTCCTGTTCCCTCCTGCAGCGTGTGCAGCCCCCGTCCCTCCTGCAGCGTGTGCAGTCCTGTTCCCTCCTGCAGCGTGTGCAGCCCCCGTTCCCTCCTGCAGCGTGTGCAGTCCTGTTCCCTCCTGCACCCTGTGCAGTCCTGTTCCCTCCTGCAGCGTGTGCAGTTCCCTCCTGTGTGCAGTTCCCTCCTGCAGCTGCAGCCCCCGTTCCCTCCTGCAGCGTGTGCAGTTCCCTCCTGCAGCGTTCCCTCCTGCAGCCCTGTGCAGTGCAGCCCCGTTCCCTCCTGTGCAGTGCAGCGTGCAGTCCTGTTCCCTCCTGCACCCTGTGCCCTGTGCAGCCCCCGTTCCCTCCTGCAGCGTGTGTGCAGTGCCCCGTTCCCTCCTGCAGTGCAGCAGTGTGCAGTCCTGTTCCCTCCTGCACCCTGTGCAGCTGCAGTGTGCAGTTCCCTCCTGTGTGTGCAGTCCCCGTTCCCTCCTGCAGCATGTGCAGTCCCCGTTCCCTCCTGCAGCGTGTGCAGCCCCCGTTCCCTCCTGCAGCGTGTGCAGCCCTGTTCCCTCCTGCAGCGTGTGCAGTCCGTTCCCTCCTGCAGCGTGTGCAGCCCCCGTCCCTCCTGCAGCGTGTGCAGTCCTGTTCCCTCCTGCAGCGTGTGCAGCCCCCTGTCCCTCCTGCAGCGTGTGCAGTCCTGTTCCCTCCTGCAGCGTGTGCAGCCCCCGTCCCTCCTGCAGCGTGTGCAGTCCTGTTCCCTCCTGCAGCGTGTGCAGCCCCCGTTCCCTCCTGCAGCGTGTGCAGTCCTGTTCCCTCCTGCACCCTGTGCAGTCCTGTTCCCTCCTGCACCCTGTGCAGTCCCGTTCCCTCCTGCAGCGTGTGCAGCCCCCGTCCCTCCTGCAGCGTGTGCAGTCCTGTTCCCTCCTGCAGCGTTGCAGCCCCCGGTCCCTCCTGCAGCGTTGCAGCCCCCGTTCCCTCCTGCAGCGTGTGCAGCCCCTGTTCCCTCCTGCAGCGTGTACAGTCCTGTTCCCTCCTGCACCCTGTGCAGTCCTGTTCCCTCCTGCAGCGTGTGCAGTCCCCGTTCCCTCCTGCAGCGTGTGCAGCCCCCAGTCCCTCCTGCAGCGTTTACTCAGTCTTGAGCTGCAGCGGGGAACACAATGGGCAACTGAACAAAGACCTCCCCCAGCGTACAGTCTAATGAAAGGCAATGAGATAACCACACGGGTTTAACAGCAGTGAGCGGCAGATGGGAAGGCCAAACCCAGACAGTCCAGATGCTTCTGGGAGGAAGGGAAGCTGCACTTGGGACGAAGAGGATGATTTGAAAGCATGCAACTACAGGAAAGGCACGAGAAGAATGTTCCAGGATAAAATGCTATGAGCAAGCTTCTTTGGCTTGGGGATAGCTGGAAACGTAGGGAGGTTGGTTGAGCCAGGGCCTAACAATACAGGGAGAAGCCAGACAGTCAGATTGACATTTTTAAAGTACCTTCAACCTGCTCAGGTACTGAGGCACACGGTGCATAGACATAGTCAACCCATATACATAAAATAAAAATAAAATATCAAAAGAAAGAATCTACAGACATCCTCTCCTGGAAAGATGTCTGAAAGTCCATATGGGAAAGAAAATTAAAAAAAAAAAAAAAAAAAAAAGGTAAGAGACATGAAGCATACCAAAAAGGAACTGTAAAACCTAAGTGCTCTTGGGGCTGCGGAGATGGCCCTGTGGTTAAAAGCACTGGCTGCTCTTCCAGAGGACAGGGGTTCAATTCTAAGCATCTACAAGGTGTCTCAACCATTTGTAACTCTGGTGCTAGGAGCTCCAATGCCCCCTCCTGGCCTCCAAGGGCACTGCACACACGGTGCACAGACATGCATGCAGACATAACACCCATACACATTTTTAGAAACTGCTGTTACAACAAGGCCTTCGCCTTCAGAACAGCAGGAGTGAATTAGCGATCTCTGTCCCATGGCCATGTGTACAGCCCTGGCACCACACACTCTGATCAGCTCCAGGAGACAGCAAACAAAACAGAGTGGCACAAAAGAAGAAACAATCAAGGCCAGCTCAGGACTGGCGAGATCACTCTCACAACGAGAAAAGGCTGAACTAGTTCATCTTCTGCACATAAGCAAAAAATTATCTCATTTCTTTAGTGGCAGCAAACGGTGTGGGGCTAACAATGCCCTTAACAGTTTCCACATCTTGTAGTTGCTATTCTTAGCTGAGCCTCTGTAAAGGTCAATTTAATCAACATGAGAACTCTCTCAGTGACAGCACAGGAAGAGACACGGGACAGTGATGGTTCTTCAGGCATGGTTTTAATTTGCCAATTTATGGGGCTGGAAAACCCTGGGAGCAACTGGCCGATGCCAACATCATCATCACATCCTTAGGAAAATACTGAAGTTTTAAAGGTTAAGAGTGAAAAATAGGAAAATTGAAGGCCTTTACTGGATGTTAAAGTATACAGAATGCCAGCTCTCTTGGCTGTCTGATGGGAGTGACACGGGAGTGCCCACTTTTGGTTCTCCCTACACAGAGAACAAACTTCTAGTGGAAAATTTCGGCCCCCTGCCCACCCCCGATCACTTAGCTATGGACCAAATGCCCTTCACGTTAATCGTGTACCAGGCAGTCTGTAGAATGACACACAAGGAGGGCAATAAGGACAGCCAGGCAAAAGTTCTATTATGAAATGCTGGCTACATAACAATAGTGTTCCAGGAACCAAAAATTATAGAGGGAAACTAGAAAGCACACCAGAAATGAGGACAGACTTTTCTGGTTGCCCTGCAGAGTGGGTTAGTTTGATGATTTGGGGTCAATTTGAAACAGGGAGGTAAAACTGAGACCCAACATACAAAGATGGGCCCACTGAGCATGGTGCTACATGCCTTTAATCCCAGCACTCAGGAGGCACAAGCAGGTGGATCTCTGTGTATTCAAGGCCAGTATGGTCTACATAGCAAGTTCCAGGACAGGCAAGGCTACATACACAGTTCTGCCTAAAAACAGAACAAATCACAAATCATAAAAAGATGGGCCCCTCAAAGGGAAGATACAGATCAGAAAAGACGAAAGAGCCATTAGTACAGAGTGGTAATGAAAAAGATCTGAATGGAGACAGGGAAAATTTCCTCTTAAAAAAACCCATAATCACGGGGCCTTCACTCAAACTAATAAGAGACCTGCCCGTAATATCTACATGACCTGAAAATCTTCAAACTAAAAATGTAATAAAAATGGTTTCAGAGTCCAGCATGGTGATGTTTGCCTAATCCCAGCAGCCAGGAACATGAGGAAGGAGAGGCGTGAGTTTGGCTACATAGTGAGACTGCATCTCTGAAAAAAAAAGTGCCCTTGGGCTGGCAAGATGTTTTGGTGGGTAAAGGTGCTTGCTGCCAAGCCTGACAACCTGAGCTAATCCCCAGGACCTACATGGTGGAAGGAGGTAAGTGACTTCTGATGGTTGCAAGGGAGAGTTCCCAGGCTAGCACCAGCCCTGTGACGGCTTGCAAAAGAAATATAAAACCCCAAAGAAGTCTTGTTTAGAAGCACAGTGTTTTACATTGTGATGCTAACATGTCATCTTGGGGACAAATGAGAAATAAAGGTTCTAGTTGAACAGTGATGTGTTTGTGTGTCAAGGTGACAAGGGGTCAATTGTGCTGGCTAGTTTTATGTCAGTTTAACATAAGCTAGAGTCATTTTGGAAGCCAAGTCAGAAAATGTTGCCACCAGATTGGTCTGTGGGCAAGACTGTAGTACTTTTTCTTAACTGATGACTAACGTGTCCAACTCACTGTGAGCATTGCCACCCCTAGACTGGGGTGTCCTGGATGCTATAAGAAAGCAGGTTGAGCAAGCCATGGGAGCAAACCAGTAAGCAGCACCCCTCCATGCTGTGGAACAATCCTTTTCTACACAATGACTATGTATTACTCTCATTTGCTAATAAAAAGCTGATTAGCCAATAGCTGGGCAGGAAGAGAGTGACTGTGAGAAGAGGAAGGGTGGAGTCATAGAATCACCAAAAACACAGAAACACAGAGAAGCAAGACGAAAATGCCTTTTGAGAAAAGTTACCAAGCCACATGGCGAATCATAGGGAAGAATTATGGGTTAATTTAACTGTAAGAGTTAACTAGTAACAAGCATAAGCTATCAGCTGAACATTTATAAATAATATTAAGTGGTTATTTGGAACAGGGCAGTCGGGGCAGGAAATGTCCGTTTACATATGACACCCCATATGGGGTGCCAGATGAAGCATAAATCTTAATCCTCTTATCAATAAGAAACAGGGTATCAAATACTGGGGTAGGAACCTGAAACATCAGAGAACAAGGAGCAGCCGCCAGCTGCTTCCCACCTCTTGGGTTTCTTCATCCAAAAGGGGCTGACTCCTCTCTCTGCCCTGCCTTATCACTTCCTGTCTAGTCTCTGTACACTAAAGACCTCTATAGTTAACACTCACTAGTTCCACACTCTGAAACCAACAAAATATTGCACAACACCTGCACAGCTTCTGTGTTAATTCCTGCCCTAACTTCCCTCCATGATGGGCTGCCGTGTGGAGCTGTGAGCTGAAATAAACCTTCTCCTCCCCAAACTGCTTTTAGGGAGCAGAAACCCTGACTAAGACACAGTAAGGAATCCCACAAATAAGGCTCTACTGAAGATGGTTTACAACTAAAACACAAAATATGTAAAAACATGATCCATCATAAACAAGACATGGATATTCAACAAAGGATAGGATGATGCCAGCTGGAGGAAAAAGAACTTAGGATAATGGAGTGCTCAGATAAGACTTAAGAGGTTTTAGCCAGGTTTGTCACTTACACCTCTAATTCCAGAACTCAGGAAGCTGAGGCAGGAGGATCACCATGAGTTCAAAACTAGCCTGAGGTACAGTGTAAGCCCCTATCTAGGAAAAGGCAGAAGGAAAAAATGAAAGGGAGGAAGGGAGGGAGGGAAGGAAAGAAGAAAGAAAGGAGGGAAGAAGAAGTAGGGGAGGAAGGGTTGTAAGGAGATGGCTCAGCAGGCAAGGTGCCTTGCAGGAACTAAGACCTGAGTGTAACCCCGAAGATCCACAGGTCTGAGAAGAAGGGGCTTATAATCCCAGTGCTGGGGAACAGAGACAAGCAGATTCCAGGTTCAGCAGCTCTGCAGCCTAGCCTACTGGGGAGTTCTAGGCCAGAGATCTATCTCAAAAAGGGAGGGAGGGGGAAAGACTGCCCAAGGTTGTCCTCTAGCTCCAAGTGAACACACACACACACACACACACACACACACACACCCTTGTAGATTTGTGCACCTGCACACACATGAACACACAAACACACCCCTTTGTAGATTTGTACACCTGCACATGAACACACACAAATCAAATCTGAGGTTTCAAATAATTAAAGCCCAAAAGAACGAATATACCATGACAAAAGATATAGAGATCAGAATGGCCCCAGCAAGTATAACGTACAAAGGGTTTCTTTTGTTTTTTTGTTTGTTTGTTTGTTTTTAGAGACAGGGTTTCTCTGTGTAGCTTTGGAACCTATCCTGGCACTGCTCTGGAGAGACCAGGCTGGCCTCAAACTCACAGAGATCCACCTGCCTCTGCCTACTGAGTGCTGGGATTAAAGGTGTGCGCCACCAACGCCCAGCTCATTTTTCCTCCATTCTTGAACCTAGGAATGGTCCTCTAGAAAACAGACCAACTCTAGCACTGCTTACCTACTGGTGCAGAGGTCTTTTGATTTAGGGACTGAAACCAAAGGAGAACAAAATTTCCACAAGACAGATGTGGAACAAGAAGGTGCCAAATCCTGAAAATGCAGGACCTTCAGGGCCAGCTCTTCAGGTCCTCAGAAAAACATCCATAAGTGTTTAAGAAAATTATTCTCTAAAGCCATTCCAGTTTACCTGGTGGAGTTTTTTGGGGGGTGGATTCCTACCATCTCTCTCTCTCTAGTCCTAGAACTCATTATGTAGTAGACCAGCCTGGCCTTGAACTCACTGAGATCCACTTGCCCCTACCTCTCAATTGCATGGATTACAGATGTGTGCCACCATACCCTGCTACCTGCATTTTTAACAACCAGGAAAGTTAAGATCATATCATCCATCCCTAATATAAAGGGATACAAATTTAAGGCAGAGAGCTAAGGGACAGGGCGGGGGGGGGGCACTTTGAACAGGGCAGAAGGAATAAGTAAGCAGGGTTCCTGGCCCGTTGATTCTCACATAATAGCCTAATCTTCCTTTCTTCCATAGTGAGACTGTCATATACTAATTTTGAATCCAACACCATATGTACCAGGCCTGGAAATTACTTTTAAGCTTTGCTAGCCTTCCTGATAGAGCGCATCACTGCTAGATGTTACCCAAGACTCAGCCTTGTACATGTACTGCACCAGAGAGAATGGATTTTTAAGCTGTTTGGTGGAACTCGGCATTTTCCCAAAAGAACAAACAGCCTGAGCTAAATGGGCAAGTTCCCTAACAGAGGGAGCAAACCCATCTGATAAGACTCCATCTCAAAGCTCGTCTGACCTGTGTACCACCCCTCAAGGGCTCTGGCTCAGACCCACTCTCTAGATACAAAGTCCTCTAATGAGGAAAGCCAAAGCCTGGAGCCAGTGACGCACACGCTCTCGGGAGAGTGCTGAGATAACAGATGCACGCTAGCTTTTATGTGGGTGATGGGGAACTCCCTAACTCCCCCTCAGGTATTTATTGATGTAGAGTGAGAACCTCTGGGATCAGGAGCTAAAAATCGTCCTCTCTCTCTTTTTTTTTATTCCCTTTATTCTTTTTTTAAGACAGGGTTTCTGTGTGTGACAGCCCCAGCTGTCCTGGAACTCGCTACGTAGACCAGACTGACCTCAAACTCACAGAGATCTGCCTGCCTCTGCCTCCTGAGAGCTGGCCTGTGCCATCACCGTTTGGCCGAAAATTCTTTCCAAAACATCCCCTGAAACAGGCAGGTGGCACAGGCATAGCGCCTGGGAGGCAAAAGCGTGAGGAGTTCCAGGCCATCCTTAGCTACATAGCGAGTTTGAGGCCAGCCTGGTCTACAAGAGCTAGTTCCAGGACAGCCTCCAAAGCCACAGAGACATCCTGTCTCGAAAAAAACAAAAACAAAAACAAAAAACAAACAAAAAAAAACACCTTACATTCAAATATTTAAAAATGAAAAATCAGTGCCAGAGCGGGGTTCATATCCCAAAGAGGAGGTGTGATCCTTTGAGAACAATAGGCATTGAGACACTTGCCAAACTTCACACTTTTGTCCCAAGAAAAATGCTGTAATGAAGTTAATGGCTGCTTTCCTATCTGAATCATTGAGTCAGCCTGCTTTCAACCTTGCCTGTAGCTAAACTATTGTACAATTATAGAGTATAAAAGTTGTAGCCCTTTTTCCGTAAGAGCAGCCATCTTGAGTCACCCTCCTCATCACCCCCCCCCCCCGCCGACTTTGGGACCTGAACCCCACTGAAGCCAGTCTCTGGCAATAAGGGGCTGGAGAGATGGCTCGACTGTTAAGAGAACTTGTTGCTCTTGAAGAAGTCCAAGGTTTGATTCCCAGCACCCACATGGCAGCTCAGAACTGCCTGGCCTCAGTGGGTACCAGGCACATATGTGATGCTCAAACATACATGCAGGCAGAACACTTATACTCACAAAATTAAAAAAGTAAAAACCTCAAACACTCCCTGAGTTATGCATGTCACATGCATTCGAGTTTGAGACCCGCTATCTTGGGTGTACAATGACATACAATAAACAGCCCATGCTTTCCATAACAGATGAGGACTAAGGTTCTTTCTAGAATCCCAAACATTCCCAACGATTACCCACAAGAGTACCGACTTGGTATATTACCCTCTGTCCCATTCCACAGAAAGCACAATAAATCCTACACTTTCAGTCAGTGGCACACTCATTAGGCACACTCCCACCCGGGGCCTCATTAAACAGCCTCCACACAGAGCGGCACAAAGAGAGATTAAAATCCATTTCCTGGACAACAACCTCACAAAGTCACCTGACCCTAGAGGAAAATCCCAGAGAGAAAACCCGAAGCTGCAACACACCCCAAGGTTTTCTTAAAGTCCACTCGTAAGGCCCCCCTTGTCACCCCCCAGGGGGTTCGGCCCTGAGGGCTCTAGCTGGCTGCAGGATAATCATTGGATCACTATTCCATTCCTGGGGACCCCCAGGAGGAAAGGCAGCCCAACTCAAGGTCTCCCGGAAATCCCACCTCACCAGCCTCTTCTGCCACAGGCCACTAAGAAGCATGGTTCCTTCAATAGGGTTCACACAGTACAGAGGGTTGAAATAAGCAGGGGTGCAGGCAGGGCAGCTGCTCATTGTCTACTTTTGACCTCTCTGGGTAACTATCTTTTTCTTTTTAAATTGTTTATATTCATCTTATGTATATGATTGTTTTGCCTGAATGTATGTATGTATGTTTGTTTGTGAACCATGTGAGTGCCT